>NW_027129178.1:0-15000 GCF_037325665.1 Littorina saxatilis
TTTCTCATTCCTTATACATGGCACATTTCGTTCTCACTTAGCCTGAACATGTTTATATTGTTGATGCCTTATTTGTACCTTTTACACATTTCAGTAGATAAATGTACCTAATTAATTTCATAACATGACTTATGTAACGATGCTACATTGCTATTACTTGCAACGTAGTTGCTTCATTGACTCCTCAGTTTCACGGATTTTTTCTTCCCTCGAAGTTTCACACGTTTTTTGTTGCTTGAAACAGTTTTCATTATACCTTTGACAATAATAATTATGTCATGTTCGTTTGTATGTATATTTTTGTTTGTTTGTTTAGTCTGTTAATCGTTTGCTTGTTTGTGGTTTGTTTTTATTACTTCTTTCATTGATATTCCAACATTTTTAAAACGTATTATCATTAGATTAAACCCTCCCATGGGCGAGGGCTGGATGTAAAACAGCACCTGTTTGCTTATGCCATTACCCTCGTAAATAAAGAATTTGTCATTTGTCATTTGTCTGTCTTTCTCGCTCTGCCTCTCATCCCATTACTCCCCATCCCTCTCTTCCCCTCACCTCGTGCACTCCAACTTTTTAATAGCTACAGCCAGATAATTACACAGTCAGTAGCACACTCATACGGACTCGACACCATGTAAAGCTAGCATCCCTTGTTCAAAGGAGTTTATTTCTGTACGGAGAACGAGCATGCACTGCTATTGTTTGATCTTTGAACGGCCTGGGACTTTGTTTTGTATCAATAAAATACACATGATGGGCGAACGATGTTGAACTCTAAAAACAAAAGGAACCCCTGCGGATAAAAGTTGGGAGAAAAACACGAAAACGATTTTTGCTCGCAAAAGTGAACGTTCGTTTTACGACGACGTTAGTTATTGGTCACGACGTGTGTGTGAGGTGTGACTGCGTCAGCCAAGCGTTACACGAGGACACGATGACGTAGTGTGTTAAAGATTGAGGTTAATTCAGACAGAAAAGGGGAAAGAAAACGAGGAATGAGAAAAAAGGGGGGAAGTAGTTCAGACAAAGAGAGAGGGGGAGAGAGAGGGAGAGAGTGGGAAGAGAGAGAGACGGGGGGGGGGGGGGGGGGGGGGGGGGGGAGCGGGGTAGGGAGAGAGAGAGAGAAAAAGAGAGAGAGATAGATAAATAGATAGAGAGATAAATAGATAGAGAGATACATAGATACATAGATAGATACATAGATAGATATTATAGATAGATATTATAGATAGATAGATAGACAGATATATAGACAGATATATAGACAGATAGATAAATAGATGTATAGATAAATAGTTAAGTAGACAGAAAGAGAGAGAGAGAGAAAGAGAGAAAGAGAGAGAGAGAGAGAGAGAGAGAAAAGAGAGAGAGAGAGAGAGAGAGAGAGAGAGAGAGAGAGAGAGAGAGAGAGAGAGAGAGAGAGAGAGAAAGAAAGAGAAAAAGAGAAAATCAGGCAGACAAACAAACTGATAAAGACAGCGAGATTTGTTTCTCCAAGAGATTTTAATTTCGTACTTCTTCGTTAAAGGACGGCAGACAACCCCTCGTAGATAATCCATTAAGTTATGGTGATGCTGCTCTTTGTCTTCAGTGTTGAAATGGCGTGTTTTCTAATGCAAGTGGAGGCTTGGACGTATTAAACCCTTCACTGGTATGAAGATTGATGCGTGATAATCTGCTGACACGCTCTGACCACCGATGTAGTTGTCTTCTTTTAAACAAAATATATTTGTGGCTGGTTTGTAATGTTTATTTATTTTTATTTTTTTATTCTGTCTTCATTTTTCATTACAGATTGATTACTGTAATATTCTATTTTTTGCCTAGCTCAGAAAAGCTCTCTCCCTGCTCACCCCCTCCCTCTTTCCCCTCTCTTTCGTATATAAATATATCTTCCTTTGTCTTATTTTGATATCTGTTAGTCTCTTTTTTTGTCAGTTTTTCTGTCTGTCTGTCTGTCTGTCTGTCTGTCCGTATGTCTGTCTCTCTTTCCGTACTGTTACTGCAAGTTTGCTTACCAGATACAAATTCGTCTCTGTTTATCTCTGCCTCTGGCTCTCTCTCTATGTCTCTCACCCTTTCTTTCTCTCTGACTCATTTTGCCTCTCTCTCTGTCCCTCCAACGCAAAATCCCTCTCACTCACTCTCTCCCTCCCCACTCTCTCTTTCTTTCTGTCTTTCTCTAACCCCCTCTCTCCTCCCTTCTCCTCCCTCCCTCTCAGTGATTATTCAAACTGTCCTTACCTTACCAGAAAGTTTTACTCTACTTTCGGTTTGGTGGCCAACCGCTGTCGCGACCTTGCGCATGCTTGCCCTAGAGACATACTTATATATGTCCACACCTGAGCACCACACAATTGTCTTCCTTCATAATTCACAGCTTTGACGCCTAACTGGAGGTAAGAACCCAAGGTGTCTAGCCATTTCTTGTTTCTTGGGGGTGGCGGGGAGGAGGCGGGGGTGTCCTAAATAAGCTTCTTGTAATATCTTTCTCTTTAAAACGTCATCAGCTATCTTAAAAATGCAACGTTACACTATGGAGAGCCTTCGCGAATTGACGTGCACCTATCAAGTAAAACAAGAAAAAGGAAAAAGGGCTTTGCCGTCACAGAGATCAATCAATATTAGGCTTATATCGCGCGTATTCCGTGGGTACAGTTCTAAGCGCAGGGATTTAAAAAAAAAAAATTTATGCAATTTATATCGCGCACATATTCAAGGCGCAGGGATTTATTTATGCGAGATGCAGAGTCCTTCCCAAGACAAAAAGTTCTGCTCACTATCTTAGGTGTACCCAGGCTTGAACATTGGATAAAAACACTCCCCCACTTGGATACATACTAAGCCTCAACATTCTGACCGCTTTCAATGCAGAGTTAAACATTTTTGATGAATTTATTTGTTAAAACATACAAGTGTTTTTTTCCTTCTTATTGTTGATATATACTATTGTATTTTTAGAGTTGAAATACATAGACTGCTGCCAATCGTACGGTCAGCTTTAAGTTCAAATACTGTCAGGGCCTTCTGAGTGATTTAAATCGTTGAAGCTCTGCTGTCTCTGTCCCACGCTCTCTCTGTCTTTCCCTACCCCCCCCCCATCTCTCTCTCTCTCTCTCTCTTCTCTCTCTCTCTCTCTTTCTCTCTCTCTCTCTCTATCTCTCTATCACTCTCTCTCATCCCCCTCCACCCTCTCTCTCCCTGCCTCTCTCCCTCTGTGTCTTTCTCTCCTCCCTCTCTATTCTCTCGTTACACACACACACACACACACACACACACACACACACACACACACACACACACATGCACACACACACATACACACACATACACGCACACACATACACGTATGTACACACACACACCACACACACACTCACACCACCACCACCACCACCACCACCAAAACCAACACCAACTTATTTCCTCATCCCTACAGATTTAGCAAGGGATGAGGCCCCCACTCCGTCCTTATTCACTCATCAGTCAGGGAGGTGACGTTGATTGGAGGAAGTGCACTGACGTCAGTAATCGAATGTATTCAGCCAATCACGACGTATTTGGCTAGCACGCGCCAAACGCGGACGAATATTGAGAAAACGATGTGAAAGAAAATAGTGCGCTTTATAAAACACACAGTGCCGCGCATCTTTACTCTATTTGGGATTCTCCCTTGACTATGCAAACAATGTTTGCAAGTGTTGATTGGAAGGGGAGGATTGGTATGGGATAGAACTCGACAGAAACAGAACAGAAACCAACAGAAACAGAAAAAGAAAGCGACAGAAAAGGAATGATTCTTCGCCGGAAATGAACATACTTGTCTCACTTTGCCATTCTCTAATACGCAGCATCGAGAGTTTGTGTGACAAAGACGATGAACAACCACAAACAAAGGTAACGTCATTTCACGAGCTTTTGCAGAAGGAAGAGGGAGGGGGGGGAGGTGAAGACAATAGAGGGGGTTTGAGATGGGATGGGTAATGAAGGGAGGGGAGTGGGAGCACATTGGCATGATACAATGAAGAAGAAAGAGAAGAGGAGAAGTAGAAAGAGAAAACCGTAGCAATGGAGAAGAAGGAATAATCATATCACAGAGGCAAAAGGTGAATTGACAGAGAAGAAAAACAGGTGAATATGCCGTCGACTAGTCCGGATAGTGAATAAAATTATATACGTTTAAAATATGATAAGTGGAAAAACACAAGTGGAAAGACTGGAATGAAGTGCCAAAGAATCCGATGGATAGTGCAAAGACTATTTGGGATACAGGAGGAAAAAACCCAGAATCAAAATGTTGGAAAGAGCTAACTACAGGTTTTTGGCTAGAAAGAAAATGGAGAGAGTGGCGGGAGAGGAAGAAAAAGTGTGTGTTTGTGTATGTCTCTGAGAGAGAGAGAGAGAGAGAGAGAGAGAGAGAGAGAGAGAGAGAGAGAGAAAAGAGAGAGAGAGAGCGAGCGAGAGAGAGAGATAAGTGACCATCGATATATGATATAATTATGATATATGACTGAGTGAGAGAGAGGAGACACACACACACACACAAACACACACACACACACACACACACACACACACACACACACACACACACAAACACCACCACCACCACCCCACACACACACATAAAAGAGAGGCTTTGGTGGAAAAGACGGCGGGATAGTAACAGGTCCCGCGTTAAAGTATAATCACCGCAGACAGCTTTATCACTGTCTCCCACACGGTTATTATGAAGTCACAAACCAGGAGATGAAGCTGCTGTAGCCACCATTTTGATAGTCTCTTTGATTAACGTCTACTGTTCCACATTACTGTACTTGAAAAACTAACGCAGACAAGCTTTGGCCATTTTGCTTCCACCATTTTGGAAGCGACATCATTCACAGATGATTCAACGTATCCTTTATCATCAGCATGTGTCTGTTTTGTCTCTTGTTTTTCCACTCCAATTTTGAAGTATTTGCGAATGTTTCGTTTTGTTTATACTCAAACGTTCTAAAAATGTCTGTCTTGTTTTTAAACTCAGATAAGGCCAAAAAAAAAAAATTGTCTGTTTAGGGTAACCCGACCGACCCTATCGATTTGGCGCCGACCCAAAAACTTTTTTTTGATTTCAAAAAAAAAAAAGAAAAAAAAAGAGGTAAAAATGCTAAAAAAAAGACATTTGGCGTTTCTTTCTCTCCCTTTCTCTCTGTTTTATTTATACGTTAGTTTTGAAACATGTATTCATCAAATATAAGAAGTGAATGTTCAGCCAACATAGCATTTACACAAAACAAACAAAAAAAAAACAAAAAAAAATACCTACCTACCGACCCTACTTTTTTTGGTCATGTTACCCTAAACAGACAATTTTTTTTTGGCCTAACTGTAAGTTGTGATCCCTTGTACTTTATATCAGTATCCTTAGCTGTCTCAGACGATGGTGCGATGTTGACCCGCTTAGGTAGGCCTACGCCGATCAGATAGAAAGAATGAAACAACACATCGAGGCGTGTTGCCATGCCATGCTAGACTGCAGTGGCACACAGTGATGGTGAGCCGACCACGCCTACATAACACGCCTGACAGTGCTGACGGATACGGACTTCACGGACTTCACGTTCCACCAGGAACACTCTTCTTCGTTATCCCCAACTGTGCCTTCGTGAAATATATATCGAGAAAAAACTCTGTTGACAAACAAACGAACAATAAACAATAACATGGCATACCATGCTTTTCGACTAACGGTACATATGTCATTGTTGTCCTGTCGCGTTTCTTTCTTTTTCATTTTCTTTTCTTTTTTTCCTTTTGCTTTTTTTTCTCTTGTCGAAAAGGTTGTAAGCTGAAAGAATTATAAAAAAAAAAGTATCCCAAAATCAAAGAACCGTTTGCAAGGTACCAATCGTCACAGACAGAGAGAACCGTGATAATATGTTCAAAATGAGGCAAAATCTTGGTGAAAAGAGAAAATAATTTTGACTTTGAAATTCTGTTAATTCTGTCACTGTATTTACTTTGCATGTTCAAGGAATATAACCAATCGATGTACTGTTGACGGACAGAGTAAATCTGGGACACAGTTCTTGATTTTTTCTCGTCATAACATTCAATTTTATGATCTTGAATTATCAGCGATTGCGCTAAAATAAAAATCCAAGCCCGATAGACACCAAAATTCAAAATCATTGTCGACGTACTGGTCAAGGTTTTTGTTTCGTCAATAATTAGACGTCCCAGCAACTAGCTTTTCTTGTTTGATTTTCATTTTCTAAACCAGTATTTCTACACGAGTTCGAATCGTGCCTCTTACTCACAAAACAGGTTACTCCGTTACAAAATTCTGTCGAACCGAATAAATAACATATTCCTCAATTACATTATCATTGTCAGGGAAAAAAAACACCCAGCATACTGGTAATTCAACCAAATTAAAAACACAATAATTGGACTTCAGTTGTCAATCAAAAAACAACAACGACGGTCACACGAAATGTCAACCAATTTGTGTAACTGGCTGCCGGTTTCATTTCCGTTATTTTGTTTGGAGATTTTTACCAGTAAAGTATTTGACATTTCCGTCATGTTTTTGTCCAATGACACACTATTTGCATCAGCTACACTTTCACGTATTGTTCCCTGTTCATCTTCAGATTACCGTTAACAGTTATGCGTCGTTTTCTGGATATTTGCCGCTTGGTTAGCTCCAATCATCGTACACTCGGCTGGGCGAAGTGCGAATACGTGTTTTGTTAGGGTATCACAGCATTCATCAAATGGATGATGTACACGTTTTGTGTGTGGCTGGAAGATGGTGATTTGATCATCATGCATGCTTTTTTTCTTCAGAAGGTCACCACAGTGGAACCCCACTTCGACGACCCTCCGATTTAAAACAAGTTTGCTCCATTTTCAGACTTGGGGGGTGGGGGGGAGGGGGGGAGGAGGGGGGGGGGGGTAGGGGGGATTTTCTGTATTTCATGACTGTAAATGTACCTCCATTAAGACCAAAGTGTGCCAGATTTTTCCCCAATTTGTTAAGTTCTTAAAAGGAGGTCCCACCGTGTTGAGTCACTGCTAGCGAATAAGGATAGCAGCTTCCAGACGTAACAGAAGAAAAATTTTCAACGCAAAAAAAACATCAACCTTAATTGCCATGCCACAACTATGATAAGAGGGTTTGAGATCCACGAAGACAGGTGTCTGTCGATTTTTCTTTCTGTTGAAATTATATTCCATCGATTTTTCGTGCTGCTGCACTGCTGTTTGCCTTTGCCCCTGTCTTTCCGTCGCTAGTTTACTGAAAATCAACTTTAAGCACTGGGTGCACATTTGTAACAGCGTTCGGGGAAAATAGCCCGGTAAAGGTCGCACAACAAACTTTGAAGTTATGCGCTGAAAATCATCGTCCGGTGAAAATGTGGCATTGCTCACATTTTGACAAGATCTTGTAAAATGTATATGCATGTGTCGTGCCGAATTCACGGAATTGCCGAATTCGCGGAATCGGCAACATTTTTGCCCATTTCGCGTAATCGGCAAAACGCTGCCCATTACGTGAAATCGGCAGCGTTTTGCCGAAAATGCGGAAAGGCCTCTAAAATTTGCCCATTTCGCAAAAGCGACAGCCAGTCTGTTACTTTTTGTGTCACCAGAACATTGCATTAACATTGTTTTACCTCCCTACTATGTTTTCTATGGTCTATGTTGGTCTGTGTCGAGCATGACTCCGGAAATGCACGAAAACTACATTTTTTGCAATAACTTGCCATAACTGATCGATTATTGCAATATCTATCCATTCGAGTATCTAGTTGTCTAAGTGTGATGATATCTCAGGCATTTGAGAACTTTAAAACCAAAAAGTGGCTGCCGATTTCTCAAAATGGGCAATTTTTAGAAGCCTTTACGCGTTTTCGGCAAAACGCTGCCGATTTCGCGTAATGGGCAGCGTTTTGCCGATTACGCGAAATGGGCAAAAATGTTGCCGATTCTGCGAAGTCGGCAATTACGTGAATTCGGCACGACACATCAATATCAATAATAATACGAAAGAAAATCCACCATAATAAGATCAATCTTTTTCTTTTTTTTAAAGCTGAACAATTTACTTTGGTTTCAATGCTGTACGTATGTTTGTGTACTACTTTCGTAAATTCTATACCTTTCAGTTGAATTTCCGCAAAACTTCAGTACTGCGCCCCTTTACATTCATAAGCACGGAATTTAATTCACTCAGTTTCATTGTCAATCACTTACATTAACACCAGAGTGTGCAAAAGACTCCAAAAATGCAGATGAAACACACCAACATCGCTACTTCGGAGCCATTTTGAGCGATGTCAGTCACTAACTATTTTTCGATCAAATGGTTACGTAAACTCATAACGTCAAAAGATGTTGAAATTTGTTTTTGCAACAATGTTCACGGTGACTCTATGTGATTTTTTATTCAACGGTGCAAGATGACACTTGGTTTGACTCACAAGGCGACCCTTTGTCATAGCTATTAATGGTAACTTTTTGTCGACGTTACACGATTTTTCATTGTTAACATTGTATGGTAGCTCTTTGTGAGCGTGCGTTACATGATTACTCGATCTTGGTCAACGTTACTTTGCGACCCTTTGTTAGATGGGTTTTTTTTGGTCAACGTTACATGGCGATTCCCGGTGACTTTTTGGTGAACGTAACACGGCGATTTGTGTGAACGTTACACGGTGACTCTTTGTTAACGTTACACTGTGACTTTTTGTTAGCGTTACACTGTGACTTTTTGTTAGCGTTAAACGGTGACCCTTTGTTAACGTAACACGGTGACTCTTTGTTAGCGTTACACTGTGACTTTTTGTTGGCGTTAAACGGTGACTCTTTGTTAACGTTACACGGTGACTCTTTGTTACCGTTACACTGTGGCTATTTGTAAGGTTACATGGTGACTTTTTGTCAACGTTTTCACTGTTTGTCAGTGTTGCGTAACTCTTTATCAGTATTCCAAACTTATCTTAAGCGAATGTTAGATGGTGATTCTGGAAAATTATTACACTGTTACTTGCACATGTATATGTCTTTTTCTAAACAGAACGAAAAAAGAAATCTACCTTCAATTGTTTTAATTTTTTTCTCAATGTACTATACACGGCGGAAACGGAGATGATGTTCTTTTTTCTTCACCTTTCCCATTGAATAAGTAAATGAAAGTAGTATAGGTATATTTGTCTGACAAGAAAACTCATCTGGTAGATGCACGTTAATCTCATATTGTTGGAAATCCTTTTCAGTTAATATTTCCCCTGTAGTGGGGTTCAAATTACCTGGCAATTTTAATTTGATCTCGCTAAGGCTTGTCGGTCATTCAGTCTTGTTAAGCCCTACGGTTTTCATTAAGCTCAAGTTCAGTATCGATCTTTATTCTGAAAATGCCTGTTAAGTTTCACAATAGAAAATTGAAAGTCTATATTGATACTGCCGTTCAGCTGAAATGCACATTTCAGTTCAACAGTAGTAAATGTAAAGTTCTCAACAGTACAATGGTGTAGCTGTTTACGCCCCCAAACTCACACGCACACACACACACACACACACACACACACACACACACACACACACACACACACACACACACACACACACACACACACACATACATATATATATATATATATGTACACACACACACACACAAACACACACACACATACACACACATACATATACACACACACACACACACACACACACACACACACACACACACACACTCACACACAGATAAGTTGTTTTTTTTAAACACAACAACAACAAACATACAAACACACTATTTAACAAACAAACAAACAAACAAACAAACAACAACAACAACAACAACAATGACAACAACAACAACAACAACAACAACAACAACAACAAACACACCTTACACAATTTACCACTTTAAAGCTACGTCACACCTATACATCATCAAGGCATTCAGGGACATGCGAAGTTTACTGTAGGAAATCCGAAGTAATTAACTGTACAGTCCTACTTCTGATAATATGCGCAATTTAGTTTCATTAAAGGAATTCGGTAGCCCTTCACTGGAGAACGGTGTAGCAGTGTAAAAAACACCACACCTCATAACATTCAGTCTAGCTTGTTAAGCTTTACGGTTTTTATCGATCACAAGCTCAGCGTCAACCCTTCTTCTGACATGTAGTTTAATCTAACTGAATGGGAATGTGATGTGCAACGATTTGACAGAGTAACAGACTACACACATTACCCCCACCTCCTCGCTCTCCCTTTTTAAAGCATTTGCAATTTAAGAGATCCTCCATGTATCCTGAAGAACAATGCACAGTTAAACAGTTAAACTTCACACCTTTACACGACCCCCACCCCCTCAAATGCACAGCCACCACGCCTGAACATTCTCAGTGCATCCAATAGGATTTGTTTTACAATGTAACAAGTTCCACAACTTTTTCCCAACTTCAAAGCCAATTCGCTTACAGATAGGTGTAATAGACTCGACAGACTTAAAGGTACCCTCTTCCATGTGTAGTCCATGCACATTATAAAATAAATCCAAAGACAAAGAGACTGCCAACGTTACAAAATTCAGAATATAAAAACTAGAAAGGTAAGTTGTTGGAACGTTGTTATTGACAAAATTACATTACAGTCACGAATATATCGACCCAACGGTCTTTTACTTTTATTATTTCTGTTCACTTAAAAGACCGTTGGGTCGATATATTCGTGACTGTAACGTGATTTTGTCAATAACAACGTTCCAACAACTTGCCTTTCTTGTTTTTTGATTCATGCAAATCATAATTATAGACCCGTCCAGACGTTTACATTGCATACGAACATCCTTATTCTTGAACGAATATCAACAACTATAGCCAACCTGTTTCATTTTGCAAAGCGGGATTATTGTTTCTAAATTAATTTTGTAACTGACACATTTATAAAACTAAACAAGGACGTCCCGCCCGGATAAAAGATATCAACAATTCTAAGAAGATTTGAAGTAACAAAAATGAAAATAAATTAGATTTTTAAATCTTCTTCACTAGTATACTGTGATAGACGTAAATGCAAATCGTTTCACACACAGAGACTACCATGTAAACAGAGAAAGGAAATAAACTTGATTCGATCAAAAAAAGCCGCTCAGGTTGAAGCTACATGAAGAAAGAAAAACAAAACAATTAACCACCCAACCCGCCAATCATAAAACTGCAAAATCATTTCAGCAAAACATTCCCGAGTGTAAAAGGAAATAGCCAGCTGGTTGTCGGTATGTGTCCGCGGGATATGGAGCTCTTATTCCATATACAAATCTGACCAGATAATTAAAGTTGACTTTCCATTTTCATTACTGTATTATCCCATTGCCGGACAAGTTGGGTCGCTTTCTCCCAGTGGAAATTAGCTACAAGTAACTAGTACTACAGTCGCGCTACCCAGGTGTGTGCGTGTTTAGGTGTAGTCAACCACGAGGTCTTTCACGTACCACTGTTACTGATCGGGGGTGGGACATGGATACCGTCTCCGAGTCTGACTGACTGACTATTAGGGTTTAACGTCCTCTTAGACCAACTGGTCTATATTGGGACAGGTATTGGTAATACGCTGAAGATATGGTGTGATACTTTGATTCGAACAAGCCCGCTGTGGCTGTCTTCTTCGACACACCATGCCAGCATTGGGTTTGTCTCGTCAAAGTATCGAAATACGATCATGATAATCAGAGACGAGAGATGATGCATGCGTGTCTTCGTGTTTTCCAAGCCCTGAGACTTTCGCTATGAACGTGGGATCTTTTTCGTGCGCATGTGTGCACACGGGGGTGTTCGGACACCGAAGAGAGTCTGCACAAAGTTGACTCCGAGAAATAAATCTCTCGCCGAACGTGGGGATCGAACCCACGCTGATAGCGACCAACTGGCTACAAAGCCAGCGCGCTACCAACTGAGCTACGTCCACGCCCTCTCCGAGTCTGCACTAAACGTTGACCCGTGTCAGGTTCAGTGCTTTAATGATAGACACCTCGTACAAAGAAGCCAAGACTCTTCTACAACGGAAGAAGAAAGAAAACTGGAAAAAGAGAAACGGAGACTACAACCCACAGGAAGACCCCATCAACAAACTAGACCGGAGAAGCCAAACCACCATTTTCCGTCTAAGGACAGGGCACTGTGGACTGAAGAAACACCTCAAGAGACTGGGCCTTGCGGATGACGCACACTGTGAATGTGGCTCGGAAGAGCAAACTCCGGAGCACATTCTCCAGAACTGCCCCCATCTAGAGACAACACGCCAGAAGTTCTGGCAAGAAGAGACCAGTGTTGGAGCCAAACTCTGGGGTCCTGCCGACGAACTGCGCAAGACTGCGGACTTCCTGGCAGCCACTGGTCTGAGGATCTAGCACGGCCACCAACATCGAACGCAGAAGAAGAAGAAGAAGAAATGATAGATGAATTCCGGAAATACCTCTGTCGGGTTTGTATGGCTTGTGAAAGAGTGAGTACCCTTGTTTTACTCAGACAAACATCACGTTGTTCCTGTACACATGTTTGAGACACACCCTCTCGCTAGTGACTGGCGTGTATGGTCATGTTTCACAAAATAAATGGGAAAAAAACTGACGTTACGTACGCGCGCAGGGTATCGACTATCAGAATCGCACTTTCCCCAAAAGCAATGAATAATGTTTGGACCGATTTCTCTCCTCTCTCCTTGCTTGCTTACTTCGAGCACGAGTTGGCCGGAAGCGGAAGTCGAAATATTTGTCCGAACTTCAAGCGGCATAACTCTGCCGAACGGCCATGTAGCAGTGATTGAGTGTTTCCAAAAATCGTCTATTGAGCTACCATGGTTGGTTTAAGCAGTGTCAAAAAACACGCACCTTCAACAATCTTACCACTTCAAAGCAACCACACCTACATATCCTCAATGCACTTTGGAAGACCCTTAAAAGGCACACTCATTCATGTGTTCGCAGTTCGGCTCACCGCCTCAAATTTGGCCAGGCTTGGGCAGACCTGTGGTGGTTTACGAGATTGTTTACGGTGAAGAAATGTATACTTTAGGTGTGGAGTTTGATACACTGTTCAAGGCACAATCATTACCGTGTAAACGGTTTAGCTCATCATCTCAGATCTCTCCAGGCCTTTAAATGCGACAAGACCATTTCTCCACTTGGGTACATACTAAAAAACAAGTTCAGTTTAGTTAGAACTCATTCATTCTAATGAATGCTGCAAAGAACACGAGTGTTTAATTTTTTTTCATCAAAACATTCCAACTCACCACAGCAAAAAATCAAGGTGTTGATGTTTGGTATGTGACCAATTGGTATATATTAACAGCTATTGTGTTTTCAGCGTAGCAATAGGGTCCGATATTTAGAAGAGACAAGTATAATGCCGACGAGTCGAAGACGAGTCGCATTATACTTGTTCGAGTCTAAATATCGGACCCTATTGCTACGCTGAAAATACAATAACGATTATATAGCTGTTCTGACCTTGATTTGTTGTTCCAAACTGACAAAATGACAGTTTTTACGTCGATGCGTTGATCTCAGGTTTTGATAGCAGACGCCGTTTCTTATGCGCATTAGTTTTGCGCAGGCGCCACACTGACTTGGGGAAAAAAACTCGATTTGACAACACAGCTGTTAAACAGCTTTTTATTAGTTCATTCGTATACAACAAAAAGAAGATTGAGTTTTTTAAATTTTGAACAAGACTACTTAATATGAAGAAGACCAAAACACAACATCAACGGAAAACTAGAAACAACTGAAGAACTAGGATGCAACAAGGGGAGGAGAAGAGAACAGCTAATCCGTACAACGCGAGCAGACGGCAGCGACGTTTTCAGTTTGGGTGAATGGCATTTATACTTGTCTCGTCATGAAGCGAATTTTTCAACCTCAGTTATAAACGACTACATGAATGTTAGTGCCATGGGTTGTACATCAATACTTCAGAGGGGAAGTGGGGTATTTAGTGTGGAGTTACGAGATAAGAAAAGCCGAATGCGAAAGTTTGTGTCAGTCGGCAACTGTGAGCTCACACAGGCACACAAAAACGGCTGTTCCGTTTTACTCCCCTGTTTGTACTACATCTTTCGACTTTGGGCATTTTGTGGTGTTTAGGGACAGAAAATAATTGGTTTAGTCCTGTTTCATCGGGAAGTTAGCAGAAAAGGGTATGCTATCTACATTTGTAAAGCTGAAAAACATTCCCAAGAAGAATTTTAAGTTGTCACTGTATGCTAGCTGTTGTCGATTGAAACATCGTGTGGTACAGATGGGTAAACCGGAACCATGCGTCTTTGTTATTGCCAATATGCTTTTGGATATTGGCAAAAATGGCCGACTTCCATAGCATTATGCTTTGATGATCGGAAGAGACCATCCAATCACAGCCCCCGAATTCCCCCACGTGTCCATCAGAATAGCTATATATAATTATGATCGTATTCCATGTAACAACCTGGCCATACCTATGAGGTCGTTTACGAAGAGCGACAACTTTAATCACCCCCCCCCCCCTCCCCTCCCTCCCCGTCAAGTTTCAAAGCCGCCACACCTAGACATCAATGCATTCACTCTGATCATCCCTAATCCCTGGTCGGCCATTTATGACGCCGCAGCCAATACCACAGACGGAGTGGCAATCTGAAACAACGAGTTTTCAAGTCGCTCAAGCGTTCACACACAAAAGGATCAGCAATGGAATTTGTTTAGCCAGGAAGACCGAGTCAGCGCGCTCGTTCCACCCATGAAACGGCCCCGCTGTTCTCATTTTGTTTGCCCGTTTGTTTCCCGTTCCGTCGCCCTTGAAACTTTTCACAAATCCTCTTCGATTTCTGTGTGCAACAAGGCAAATAATGGACCGACCGACTGTCAGAGTTGAAGCTTTAAACAAAGCAAGCGAGACAACTAAATGGATTCTCTCCCTTCCCCACTCCCCACAAAGCTGGAGTTATCGTTCGTGGGTTCAATCGGGT
>NW_027129178.1:17500-20000 GCF_037325665.1 Littorina saxatilis
GCCATTAAATGAAATGGAGGATACACAATAATACCCCCCAAAAAAGGGAAACGGCCGTAGGATGGGTCGGAAGGAAGGAGACAGTGACGAAATAGAGAAAAGCTTTTTTTATCATACAAAAATCAAGGCAAAGAGAAGAAGGTGACAGAAAGCGACGAATGGTGTTTTCATTCCATGGATTATTTGTCTCATAGTCATAGGGGTAAGAATGAGAGACCAAATCAAGTGAAATAGTTTATTTGGGAAGGGAAAAAGGATACAGCAGATTTGATTTAACATTTACTTATATTCTCCTGGGTTAACTACAGGGTGACGAAGAAAGATTGTTCAATTGTTTTATTTTAAATTTAACTTTTACTTTTATTCTTCCTTCTCTACCCCCTCCCTCCCATTTCGTTTCACTGGCTGCTTCTCAATAATTATTCGCCTTCTGTACGACATCCAATGCATCAATTAATGTCCAAGGCAGGTTGAAGATAGATCTATGAAAGTATCAGGTCACGAGTTGCATTCCGCATTAGCTAACGCCCTGAACTCATCCACATCCGGGGAACACGTCCCGACCGGAAGGGACGACAATACGATCATTTCCGGTGACGTGATCGGAACATTATACCACGGTTCTCCCGAGAGACGTAGATGGTCCCGAATGCCATGGTTGGACTAATGGAGACAGTGCTATTTATGAAAAACCTTACGTTCTTCCGGAAGAGGCACGGATGCGAAAAAGCGGGGAAGTTTCGATTCGATAACGTCATGCCTGCGCCGCTGATACTGTATGAGAGTACTTAATTCTTCCCAGGAAATGTATTTTACTATGACGATGCGCAAAGAAAGATTGGACGGGAGAAAGGAATAAAGGAAGAAGAAATAAAAGCAAGAACAGAAAATTACAACAAGAAAAAAATGCAAACGACTAAGCAAGCAATGAATGCAACGGCAAAATGCATGTTCGATCGATATTGTTGACGACACATAAATCAAGTATGTCGTTGGATAGGAAAACTGCGCTTTCCATTGTATGAGACGAAAAACCGAGGTCCCTTCGTGTACACTACATTGGGGTGTGCACGTTAAAGATCCCACGATTGACAAAAGGGTCTTTCCTGGCAAAATTGTATAGGCATAGATAAAAATGTCCACCAAAATACCCGTGTGACTTGGAATAATAGGCCGTGAAAAGTAGGATATGCGCCGAAATGGCTGCGATCTGCTGGCCGATGTGAATGCGTGATGTATTGTGTAAAAAAAATTCCATCTCACACGGCATATAAATCCCTGCGCCTTGAATATGTGCGCGATATAAATTGCATTAAAAAAAAAGTTAAAAAAAATCCCTGCGCTTAGAACTGTACCCACGGAATACGCGCGATATAAGCCTCATATTGATTGATTGATTGATTGATGGTCAACATATTAATACGAAACATGACTTGCATTTCTTCCGGATCTACATGTGATGGAAATCCGCTGTATGCTTGTCTGTCGACCTGTCTGTCTTTGTTTTGTCACTTTTGTTTGTTTACATTGTCTGACCAAACTTTTACTACTGCCACTACTGATGCGCCTTTTGTTCTGGGTTTTGTCTTCGTTGTCGTTATTTGTTGTTGTTGTTGTAGATGTTTTGCTTCTGCTACTGTCGTTGTTGTTGTTGGGAGTGGTGCTTGTGTGATGGTGTTAGTGGTGTTTATCGATCTTCTCCTTTGTCTCATTCTTCCTTACCATGCAATTCTTTTTGATTAACATTTTTTCATCACAAAATCGTAAGTCCTTTTCAAGCTTTCCCAACACAAATCTGTAAGGTATGGTCTAATCTCAAACCATCTTTATTGTTCAAACAGATAAGATGTAATTAAACATTCTAATCATGAACGAAAAATAAAATTCACATGTGCATACATGATTGTATAATGATTGTCGCATTCTAATCCGAATATTTTATTTACGCCCGACCCGTAAAGAAAAAGCAAGAAACACACTTTTGTGTTATTATATAGCAAGACAAGCTTTATTTTGAGTTAGTTAGGCCTACATTTAATATTCTGTTTCACGTCCGTTTTATTCGGTGCGCCACGCTTCACTTAATCTGTCAATTTTTCAATTCTATGTCTTATTGTTGCAACAAAAAATCTTGTGTCGGTTGATATATGTATTTTTCATGTAGTTGTTCTTGTGTATTAGTTATGCTTGTGGTTTCTGTCTTATGTGAACCCAAATGGAGTTATCATTTTTGTGTTCAAAGGGATTTAGCATGTGTATTCTCATTCGTTTATTTGTGTAGACCAAATAATTATGTTGAAGTTGGGTACTTCGGCTCAAAACGAAGAAAGCGTGAGTGGTATTCTTTCTTTTTAATTATCAGATTGAAAGAGGATAGATTAAGTTAGTTAGAATGAACTTTGATAATTCTATACGGAGCTTGTGTCTAATTATCACCCACACACACACACACACACACACACACACACACACACACACACATAAACACACACACACACAC
>NW_027129178.1:25000-39196 GCF_037325665.1 Littorina saxatilis
GAGGGAGAGAGAGAGAAAAACAGAGAGCGAGACAGAGAGAGAGAGAGATAGAGAGAAAGACAGAGACAGAGACAGAGAGACAGACAGAGAGAGAGACAGAGAGAGACAGAGAACTCGAACTCGAACTCGAACTCGAAAACTTTATTACCGAGGGATGATAGCATTAGGTCCATATGGTCCTTTCTTACAGCTAGTCCCTACTATAATACACACATGAAACAAAGAACAAATATGAAGAATTAAAAAAAAAATGAAAAAAAATAAATAAAAAAATTAAAAAAATCAAAAATTAAAAAACCAATAGGGAAAGGTATAACAAAATAAAAATTAAAAATTCAAAAGTGTGCTTGTTAATGGAAGCATACTATACACTTTCTCTTTTACACATCCTCACACACACTCGCACAAAGTGTACACCGACTTAGTCGTTAGAGAGGTGCTTTCGGAGCTGTCTTTTAAAAGAGGAAAATGACAGACATGACTTGATATTTACAGGTAGTGAATTCCAAAGGAACGCACCAGAATAAGAAAAACTAGTTTTAAACAAATCGATGCGGGGCCTTGACAAGGCAAGGTTATTTCGAGTGTGTGAATAATATGACGGAGATGAATTGAAGAGTTGTATAAGATATGTTGGGGCGTTCTTATAGACGACTTTATACATAAATGAACATTTATTATACAAAAGCTGCTTTTTTAAGCTTAACATCCCAATACTTTTCATCTTTTCCTTTGTAGAAAGAGATGGACTGGGCAGAACTAGTTTAGCAGCTCTACGCTGGAGCGAGTTCAGCTTCTTCAAGTGAACTTCACTACACCCGTCCCATACTATGGAAGCATAATCAATATGGGGTTTTATGTGAGCATTGTAGCCCAGGTGGTAGAGCACTGGACTTGTGATCGAGAGGTCGCTGGTTCGAATCCGGGCCGGGACGGACACGGGTCAACTTTATGTGCAGACCCAGAGACGGTATCCATCTCCCACCCCCGTGTCACCACAATGGCACGTTAAAGATCTTGGTCATTCTACCATAAGTGCAGATGGCTGATAACACCTAAACACGCAAACATCAAAAAGCCGTGAGGGCGTAAAACTCGAATCGTATAAACCAATTCATGTCCAATATAGGCAATTAAGACCTGACGGACAATAAGCCCCTTACAATTTACTTTTTTTGTAAAATAGTTTTCTTGTGTCTAGATTAATAATGCTTTGTAACTTTGACAAAAGAAACAGGTTTTTAGCAATTTTTTTGCAGATTCCATTGATGTGAGTCTGCCATTTGAGATTATTATCAACAGTAAGTCCCAGTAAACGGTGCTCAGCTACTTGCTCAATGGAGTGCTCATTTAGGGACAGACTCAGAGTCATTTCTGAAAGTTGATGATTTTGGCGAGTGCTGATTATCATAGACTTTGTTTTTACTGGATTAATAAGCATACGATTTGCAGAACACCACTCAGAAACATCGTTTAGGCTCTGTTGTAATTTGTCTTGAATTTGTGCAGGGCTTTTCCCTGTTGCATGTAAGGTAGTATCATCTGCTAACATATGACACTCAACAGATTCAGACTGTAGGTACAAGGGCAAATCATTTATATAGATGCAAAATAATACAGGTCCCAAAACAGACCCCTGTGGCACTCCACATTTCACAGTGCCCTGAGAAGAGTACGTATCGTGTACGTATACAGATTGAACCCTCTCTCTAAGATAAGAGTTAAAAAAAGGGACAGTGCTTGAACTGTTCAAATAACATTTTAATTTCTGTAGAAGGATCTCGTGATCCACGAGGTCAAAAGCTTTTTTTAGGTCCAAGAAAACATCACCAGAAATGTCTAACCTATTAATGGATGAGTACCATGAATCAGTTAATCTGGCAAGGGCAGTGTTACATGAATGTTGAGAGCGAAAACCAGACTGAAGTTGATGCAAGAGATTGTGGTCCTCCAAATAAGTAACCAGATGTTTCTGAACATGCCTTTCAAGAGGCTTAGATAATACAGATAACAAAGATATAGGTCTAAAATCATTTAAGTCTTGAGAACCTTTTTTCTTTGGCAAAGGTATGACTTTCGCTTTTTTAAATTCTTTTGGAAAAACATTGTGTTGAATACATAAATTATAAACATAAGTCAGAGACTCTACTATATAAGGAGTAGACAATTTTAATAATTTATTACTTATTCCATCAAGTCCGGAAGACTTTTTATTTTCTAACCTTGCTATGTACTGGCCAACTTCATGGATGGCCATTATCGGAATAACAAACGCATCCGTGTTTCTTAATTTTTCATCACAGAGCATCTGCAAGCGTTCACAACAGGAATGTGGTTCTGTACCTGGAGATTTTGAGTGAGAATCTACCAGTGATTCAGCAACGGACAAAAATAATCGTTAAAGTCGTTGGCCTTTATATTTTGAGGAATACTACTATTTTTTAGGAGTTGCCTTTTAAAAAAGTGTTCAGGGCGCGCCAGACTTTTGAAACATCTTTGCTGTTACCCACAAGTTTATCAAAATATGATCGCTTCGCGTTTCTCACAAGATTCTTTACTCTGTTACGCGCTTTTTTATAATCTTCAAATAATTTGTTTGTCTTCAACTGGTCGCGATACGCCATTGCTTTGATGATATCAATGGTTAACCAGGGAGGAAGTTTAGGATGTCTTACTCGTTTCCGCCTCACCGGTGCATGTCGATTTACCACATCGATAAAGAGGGAATACCAGGCTTCAAGTGCCTCGTTAGGATCAGTATAATTAATCACAGAAGCAAAAGGTGTACAATTCAAATCATTAAAGAAGAGACCTTGATTAAAATGTTTAAAAGAGACAGAGAGAGAGAGACAGACAGACAGACATACAGACAGACATAATCTGATAGACGGAAAGACAGATTGACGGATAGACAGACAGACAGACACACAGATAGACAGACAGACAGACAGACAGACAGAGCAACTGACAACAGACATACAGACAGAGAGATACGGACAGACAGACAGAGAGACAGACAGTCTCTTGGAGACAAACAGGCAGACAGACACTGTTCCGCCGCTTTGGTAATTATGGGTGTAGCAGAACCCGCGCCGTCGGCAGAGGGATAGTTACAATCACTACTACTCTTTAAAAGTATTGGTTTGCGTGAACCCAGGAAGCACGGCAAAGGTTGCTTGAACACATGAATCTCCATATAAAATCCATGAATTTGGTTGTTTTCTGAATCTAGGTCTGCTGTGCACAAACGTTCGTCACAAGCAAATTCCCAAGGCAAGTAACTCTCATACTTTGTCTAGCGACAAGAGTAGTTCCCCTTTCAAATTTCTTTTCACTCAGTTTCTTCGACAACAGACTGCAATCCGACGGTCAGTTTTCAACAATATTTCATTTAATAAACAGATCACACGCAACCAAATGCACACATCTCATCAATTTAAACAACATAAAGCGGTTTCATACACTATTTTCTCCAGAAAACTGAACTTCATACAGTTTTTAACGTTGGAACACGGGTGCAAAAGTTCGTCTGCTAGTCCCATTTGACGAAAGAACATTATCCTAAGCGATACCAAAACATATACAGAACACACAATATCTGCCTTTGCCACCACAGCAGAATAACAGCATATCTGTGTACTTGATTTTAGTCCAAAATAGGAAAACTGACAAGAAGTGTTAACAGAATGGAATGATTTGCACGGAACTATACAACCGCGCATTAATCGATCGCCTGCGCAGGTTGACTGGTTGAGTGAATAGGATTCGATCAAACTTTCGCAAAAAAAACTCCTCTTTTCTTTGAATAACTGAAGAAAGGAGGAATAAAGAGGTTACACACCTCGTCTCAGTGATTATAAAAAATAATGGTCTCAGTTCGCGGTCATGAAAAAGCTCGCTAAAGCTCGCATTTTTCATGATCCGCTAACTTCGACCATTATTTTTAATAATCACTGAGACTCGGCATGTAACCTCTACGTATTTCAGCAACATAGTTTTCCCGACCTTTCTGTTGCAATAGCCTCGCAACATGTTCTCGTAAACACACACACTAGATTAGTTTGTTATTTTCGGTTAACGCGAAATGCATTTGTGTTTGATTTCTAACAAAACACGCATGTCAGCTTTTGTCTCTTTCGGCTTGCCATTATTTGGTAACTGCCAACCGTTCATGAATACTCCTACGGAAATCCTTGTTAGTTCTCCCTGATGAATTATTGACATTGAGTTGATGAGCGCGTGGTTGCAACACATCGCTGATCGTTTAATTAACGTATTGGTCCCTTCGGTGCTTGTTTTATTGTCCGTTACTAATTAGGCCTGCTAAAAATGGGAGGCTGCCGGAAAATGACACACAACTTCCTATATCAACTGGATGTAATTGTCAAAAATCGACCGTGTTTTCCTTAAAGGAACAATCCTTCCCGTGTAAACTGTCCTATAATACCTCGTGGGAATGCTTGCCTGGAGTTTCCAAGAGTATTTACTCTCTTATGTACAACCCACAGGGGCGGAGCAGTTAAGCGAGAGGGAGGGGGGGGGGGTGGGGGGGGGGCGGGGGTTGGGGGTTACAACCTGGGGTCCAGGAATCGGTAGACCCCTGGTGGGGTACAGGGGCCGAACCCCCCCCCCCCCCCCTGGAAGCTGGAGAATTTTAGCTATTTTATTAACAATGTGTGGCTTAACCTTGATTTTGAACTCGATCAACTGGTGTCAGCAGCCACTCATTATTTCTGTTAAACTTAGTATTAAATCTGTGGGGTTTTTTGACAGCCGGGGAGGGGGGGGGGATGGGGTACGAAACCCCTGCACCCCCCCCCCCCCCAATCCGCCCCTGACCCATACAAAACCGAAAGAGTTATTTGCCAACATCATCTTTATAGACAAACATTTTAGTGCAAGAGTACTCACACACGTGTTTTGAAGGCACACTCCTGCCCGTGTACAGTTGTGTACAGGCTTTTACATGGGATAAGACAATACCTTCACTTGGACACATACACCAACATCAACAGCCATGGACGCTTAAATATATTTTGAAAAAATGTTGATGTTATGATAATAATGTAAAATAAGATATAAGGAACATAAATTAAGGCACGTCCGTTTGCAAGCCCTAATATCTCAGAAGAAAAGCTGATTCCCAAAAGAAAAAAGAAAAAAAAAAGCCTGGACGCTCTCTGTTCATGATTTTTTTGTTGAAGAAATGTATTCATCCACAAATTTCAACTCACTACAAGAAGCTGCCAGGGTGTTGATATTAAGTATGTGTCCAAAAGAAAAGATAGTTTTATCCCATGTAAAAGCCTGAGCAGACTTGAGATTCGGAGTCGAACTGTTTACACAGGCAGGAATGTGCCTTTAAAAACACGTGTGTGTACTCTTGTGCTGAAAGGTCTGTCTAAAAAGACGTGTGTGTACTCTTGTGCTAAAAGGTCTGTCTAAAAACACGTGTGTGTACTCTTGTGCCAAAAGGTCTGTCTAAAAACACGTGTGTGTACTCTTGTGCTAAAAGGTCTGTCTAAAAACACGTGTGTGTACTCTTGTGCTAAAAGGTCTGTCTAAAAACACGTGTGTGTACTCTTGTGCTGAAAGGTCTGTCTAAAAAGACGATGTTCGGAAATAACTCAATCCGGTTTGTATGGGTTGTGAAAGAGTGAATGTTCTTGGATACATTGAGGCAAGCATTCCCGCGAGACATAGGATAGTCCCGAACGAAGGGCGTGTCTTCGTACTAAGACAAGGAGCACGCGTGGAGACAAACTTCTCGCTAGTGGCTGGCCTGAAATGCCACGTGGGAAAGCTTGCCTCGATGTTCCGAAGAGTATTCACTCGTTCACAACGCTATACAAACCCTGTAGAGTTACTACCGGAATTTGTCTATTGAGGTGTGTGTTAATTGGTTCGAAAAGGAATCGGGTGAAAACAAGGGTGGAACGTAATGGGATGGTATTTGATAGATGCGTTCTTATATGTATGCGTGTGAATGGGTTTACATAGTAGATTCCACAGGATCGAACGCTTCATTTGTAGGCTACTTTGTCTTTTCTACTGAAAAAAATACTGCAAGGCACAGTCGAGGGAGGACGCAGACGCGTGAAGCTACAGAAGAGCTGGTCTGACACAGTTAAAGAATAGACGCAGCTCAGAAAAGCTTTTATGTCTGTCTGTCGACGACCGCAAACAGAACAGCCCGGAGAAGGGTTTCTGCTTCTTCTGCCGTCCCGTTTCCCTGACGACTGTCATAGTCAGGGGACTGATGATAATTATGATGATTGATGATGATGGATGATGATGATGGATGATGATGATGATGATGATGATGCTGATAATGATGATGATAATGATAATGATGATGATGATGATGATGATGATGATGATGATGATGATGATGATGATGATGATGATGATGATGATGATAAGAGGTACTTTATCTGTCGGTGCAGATCAAGCTTGACCAAACAGAGACAGAGAATGAGGACAGAGAGCTTGCTGCTAGTAGTGACGCTGCTATTGACAACAACATGCCATGCACACGTCATCAACAAACGAAGGCAGCCGATACCGTAAGTATACAACTTTATATTCTTGGGGTTATGCACAAGTTGGGACCCAGGTGGATGTGTGATGTCTTTTTGATATCTGTACATTTATTTGTTCTGTGATTTATTCTTTATATTACAGATTTGAAAACTTTGAATCTTACATTTAAAATGACACTTTATATTATTGTATTGTATTGTATTGTATTGTATTGCATTGCATTGCATGGCATGGCATTGTATTGTATGGTATGGTATGGTATGGTATGGTATGGCATGGCATGGCATGGCGTTGTATTGTATTGTATTGTATTGTATTGTATTGTATTGTATTGTATTGTATTGTATCTGCAATCACCGATAACTGCCAAGACTAGTCACTAAGTACGAGTATTAACCTGACCAAGATCATGGACAGCGTATTGCATGGGCAATCTATTGCTGCAACTTTTTTGCATGTTCTGTCGCAATCTGTCGCACAATCTGCTGTCGCAGTTTATTGCATAATTCTTCCATCGTGGTTCAAACATTGCGACATGCGAGAAGAGCCAGACTCTGAACTATGGATGACGGTTGATATGAATTATAGTTGGTCAAATATTTGTTTTCGTTATTTCGCCCTTTTGTTCTTATCTTGTGAAATATGGCATGGTTGCAGGATTTTACTCAAGATGGACGAAATCACGCGACACCTGCGAGATCTGACGACATCCATGGCGGACTTTGACATGGAACTGAGAGGGGCGCTGTGAGTTCATCTTCATGCATATATTCATAGTGTTAACGTCAGGCCATGTGATATCCGAAGTTGTGTGTCATTTCCGGCAGCCCCTCGTTTTTAGCAGGCCCAATCAGTAAAGGAAAATAAAACCAGCACTGAAGGGACCAATACGTTAATTACACGATCAGCGATGTGTTGTAACCACGCGCTCATCAACTCAATGTCAATAATTCATCAGGGAGAACTAACAAGGATTACCGTAGAAAAAACAACAACAACCTATAACGAACCTGGATGAACAAGATACACAAGAGAAGCATATCGTGCATTATTCATTGAAAATATATAAAGACGTGTAAGTAAGGATGCGTTCAAAATAAGCTATAATATATTCTAGTGTCTTTACTATTTTATTTCATTTCTATAATTTTTTTTGCAGGTCAGCTGATCCAGTAGCCAGCAGCCGTTTGTTGAAACGATCAGCATCTGATGAGTAAGTGACAAATTGTGCTTCCCCTATGAACAATACCTTCATTTCCATCCACACCTTCTTGTAAATAACCTGAGATTCGTTCTGGGTTGTATCTGCCTCCCTGAGTTAGTGAAGCAAATATACTCTCACAGATCTATCCAGGCTTTAAAGTCGGAAAAAGCATCATCCTCGCGGGGGTAGAAATAAAATTAGAAAAAAACGAAAAAAACAACTTACTTGTTTGCTGTGCAGCGTGTGGAATTTCTGTCAATCAGTTTTGTTTTCTGTTTGACAAAATGTATGCAGCAGAAATATCTCCCTTTAACACGAAAAAAGCCAGACTGTCAAGGCAGGAGGGGGTGGGGGAGGGATTGAATTGAATTGAATTGAACTTTATTTAACAAGGATTAAGATTTAAGGCTACGCCTTTTCTTACAATCTGTCCTTGGGACGCACAGACACACAATGATAAAATTGAAAAATTAAAAATTAAAAAGTTAAAAAGTTTACCAACAAAAGGAGGTAAGAAAACTTCAGCACGTGATGATAAAGATGACGATGATGATGATGATGATGATGATGATGATGATGATGATGAAGATGAGGCATGAAGAGCATACATATGTGGTTATTCATAAAATCAAATGCATACTATGCAAGTAATTATAAGTACAAGCTGGTAGGGAGGGAGAGAGAGAAAGAGGGAGAGAGAGAGAGCTAGAGAGAGAGAGAGAGAGAGAGAGAGAGAGAGAGAGAGAGAGAGAGAGAGAGAGAGAGCGAGCGAACGAGCGAGAGAGAGAGAGAGGAGAGAGAGAGAGAGAGAGAGATAGAGAGAGAGAGAGAGAGAGAGAGAGAGAGAGAGAGAGAGAGAGTCAGAGTCAGAGTCACATACAGAGATAGAGAGAGAGAGAAAGAGTCTTAGAGAAACACAAAGAGAGAGAGAGAATGACAAAGACTTTTCACAACAATTTCTCATCAAAGAAGTCAGAATCAAACGACACGAAAGTGTCTATACTTCTCAGGCTCTTGTTCATCTTGCAGAAAACTCTGGCTGAAAATAAATGAGGCATGTGTTCCATGCACGACTTGTCAATCAGCACGTTATTTTAACTTCCGTGCTGCCGAACAACATTACCTGATCACGGGTGAAACACAATGATCATCCGAATTGTTTGCACTCGTCTCCAGCTCTCTGCTTCTTATGCAGACGCTTTTCCACAAGCGCCCGCCCCCACCTCTCCCTGCATGTGTTGACTAAATAATTTGGGTTAAATCGAATATCATATGAACGTTCACAATGGATGGCAATTAAGTTAAAAGGAATTAAAGGATTTGCAAATCAGTCGAAGAAAATCTAAATAAAATAAAGTAATTCGGCCTGACTAGTCATATTGCGTCTTATTTTCAGCATAATGAGCCTAATTTGGCCTACATTTGATTCGATCTAATTGAGCCTATATGAGCTATAGAAGAAGTGTTCACAAGCATGTATTGTCGATGTCGATGTCGTTTTTATTTTGACATATGTGTGACGATTGCTTGAATTAAATGACCATGACTGAGACAACTATATAGTGTTCCTGATACTAATCAAACTGAGTCTGATTCCGTGTAACTCGGTTGTAACTTACGTCTAACTGACCAGTTATAGTCTATCATCTTGGTCAAAATCAATCAATCAATTAATCAATCAATATGAGGCTTATATCGCGCGTATTCCGTGGGTACAGTTCTAAGCGCAGGGATTGATTTATTTTTAATTTTTATTTTGTTTAAAATGTTTATGCAATTTATATCGTGCACATATTCAAGGCGCAGGGATTTATTTATGCCGTGTGAGATGGAATTTTTTTTACACAATACATCACGCATTCACATCGGCCAGCAGATCGCAGCCATTTCGGCGCATATCAGACTTTTCACGGCCTATTATTCCAAGTCACGCGGGTATTTTGGTGGACATTTTTATCTATGCCTATACAATGTTGCCAGGAAAGACCCTTTTGTCAATCGTGGGATCTTTAACGTGCACACCCCAATGTAGTGTACACCAAACTGAGTCTAACCCGGTTTTAAACGGCGCGGTTTGGCGTGACGTTTCATTACTGATAGATACTGACGGCAACGTGAATTTTTTTCTCTCTTCATTTCTAGTGCTGATAACTGTTTAAAGAAGGAAAATATGGTTTCGTTAACGCGTTAGGTTCAGACAATTAAGACAGCTAAAAGCTCTTCTGTCTTCTGTGGATGACTTTAAAAGAACTTAAATTTTGAACCCTAACTGTAGCCACGAAAAAATAAAAACTTTAAGTTAATCCGAGATAACGGCGCCACGGCACGTTTTCTGTATTTTCCCCGCAGTTTTTTTTTTAAAGTTTTTATTCAAAGAGATGACGTAAGTGATAGTTGTTTGAAGACACCAGTTTACCCTCAATGACAGCATGGCCTTCCATTCTGATTCGAAATCATGGCATTAATCTCGCAATGATGATGCACAATCTGTGATCAGCTTCTGGGATATCGTTCTTGTGTGTTTGTGTGGCTGCCTTAACTTCAGAGAGAGAGAGAGAGAGAGAGAGAGAGAGAGAGAGAGAGAGAGAGAGAGAGAGAGAGAGAGAGAGAGAGAGAGAGAGAGAGTTGGCGACAGCAACAAGAATGGTAGTGTTGACGATGTCATTGACGGACTATTGTAACGATGATGATTGTGATGATAACAACAATGAAGGTGACAATAATAATTATGATGATAACGATGTTGACGACGACAATAAAGATTCTTTCTTTCTTTATTTGGTGTTTAACGTCGTTTTCAACCGTTCAAGGTTATATCGCGGCGGGAAAAAGGGGGGGGGTGGGGGGATGGGAAAGAGCCACTTGTTAATTGTTTCTTGTTCACAAAAGCACTAATCAAAAAATTGCTCCAGGGGCTTGCAACGTAGTACAATATATGACCTTACTGGGAGAATGGAAGTTTCCAGTACAAAGGACTTAACATTTCTTACATACTGCTTGACTAAAATCTTTACAAACATTGACTATATTCTATACAAGAAACACTTAACAAGGGTAAAAGGAGAAACAGAATCCGTTAGTCGCCTCTTACGACATGCTGAGGAGCATCGGGTAAATTCTTCCCCCTAACCCGCGGGGGGTGACAATAAAGATGAGAATATTAATGATGATAGTGATGATACAGGCGACGACAGTGTAAATGTTACTAAAGATGAACATAAAACAAAAACAAGTCGCGCTTTTCTGTACCTCTCTTCGTTTTAACTTTCTGAGTGTGTTTTTAATCCAAACATATCATATCTATATATTTTTGGAATCAGGAACCGACAAGGAATAAGATGAAATTGTTTTTAAATCGATTTCGGAAATATAATTTTGATCATAATTTTTATATTTTTAATTTTCAGAGCTTGTTTTTAATCCAAATATAACATAATATATGTTTTTTGAATCAGGAAATGATGTAGAATAAGATGAACGGTAATGTGGATCGTTTTATAATAAAATAAAATTATTACAATTTTCTGATTTTTAATGACCAAAGTCATCAATTAATTTTTAGGCCACCAAGCTGAAATGCAAAACCGAAGTCCGACCTTCGTCGAAGATTGCTTTACAAAAATGTCAATCAGTTTGATTGAAAAATGAGGGTGTGACAGTGCCGCCTCAACTTTTACAAAAAGCCGGATATGACGTCATCAAAAGTATTTATCGAAAAAAAGAAAAAACACGTTCGGGGATATCATTCCCAGGAACTCTCATGTCAAATTTCAAAAAGATCGGTCCAGTAGTTTGGTCTGAATCGCTCTACACACACACACGCACAGACAGACACACACACACACACACACACACACACACACACACACACACACTCACTCACACACACACACACACACACACACACACACACACACACACACACACACACACACACACACACACATACAGCACGACCCTCGTCTCGATTCCCCCTCTATGTTAAAACATTTAGTCAAAACTTGACTAAATGTAAAGAACGAGGATAGGGACGTAATATGACATCGACCATGATAATTATCGTGATAACGATTTTTGACGACGACAATGAAAGAAACCAACAACATTATAGTGACGGTGATGCTAACAGCTAAGTGATAATGTTGGCAATGGCAAAGAAGATGATGCCTATCACATTTTTCCAGCGATGATAAGATCAGCTGTCGCTTAAGTCTTCGGGAGGATCTCTGCCAGGCCCTGGAGATGATGAAGGAGAGGGAACGATCCAACTACCTGGTGTCCCCCAAATCACCTGGGAAGCGGGCCGGGGACAACTCCCCTGCTAAGTATCAACAGTGAGTGGACATTTTCTTGTATTATTTTTAATATTGGTTTTGGGGCAGAGACACTCAGAAATTAGGGCAGATACAAAAAACACACAGACAGACACACTGACTGCTGACACACAGAAATGCACACAGACAACTCTGGGGCAGAGATACTCAGAAATTAGGGCAGATACAAAAAACACACAGACAGACACACTGACTGCTGACACACAGACATGCACACAGAAAATTCTGCTGCTAAGTATCAACAGTGACTCGAGTGGACCTTTTCTTGTATTATTTTTAATATGGTTTTTCACAGAGACACACACAAATAAAGGCACACACACACACACACACACACACACACACACACACACACACACCACACACACACACACACACACACACACACACACACACACACACACACACACACACACACACACACACTGACTGCTGACTTACAGACTGACACACAGACAGGCACACAGAAAACTCCGCTGGTAAATATCAACAGAGTATACTCACCTCTCGAATATTTTACGCCCTCTTTAAATTGCAGTGTATAGCTTTAAATCTGTTTCTTTGTTTGTTTGTTGGGTTGTTTGTGGTTCTGTTCGCACTAAGATGTCTGGTGTGTATGGGTCGAATGAGTAAAAATGAGGTGTGTAGCTCGGAAGTAGGGTAACGTGAGACAGTAATAATTATGTGACCCTCCACCACGAAATGAGTCGCATGTCACCTCGCGCGGTTCTGCGCTAGGCTTAATATAAGTCCGGGGAGTGTCTGGTAACAGTGTGAGGGTCACCTTAGTCACAGGCTCTTTTCTAAAACGGTTTTCACCACTGGATAGAGCATAAAAAACTCTGTAGGAAAATGTAAAAATATGAAAATCATGCAAAGGTGACAAGCGACTCATTTTGTGGTGGAGGGTCACATATTTAGATTCCAGAATAGATGAGATGATCATGTTTTACAGACAGTGACTGATAATACTTGACAGCGCATGAAAAAGGGGCATGTTGAACTTCTTCTTTTTTTTTTTATATATATAAAATGAATGTTTGATGTCATGAAGTACAGCAAGAGATGCCCACGAGCCTGCAAACAAAACAGATTAATTCTATTTTTCGTGCTTGAGAAATATGTACAAGGCATTTGGCTCCGTTTTTGGGGGATTTGGTTTAAACAAATTGTTCAGAACATTTTACAGATAACAATTGGGATTTGGGATGTTAGCAGTCTAACAGTTTCGGACTTCTATGCAGAGGGATTCAAAAATGTGTTCAGAACATTTTACAGATAACAATTGGGATTTGGGATGTTAGCAGTCTAACAGTTTCGGACTTAGAGGGATTCAAATATGTGTTCAGAACATTTTACAGATAACAATTGGGATTTGGGATGTTAGCAGTCTAACAGTTTCGGACTTTGTGCAGAAGGATTCAAAAATGTGACCCTCCACCACGAAATGAGTCGCATGTCACCTCGCGCGGTTCTGCGCTAGGCTTGATATAAGTCCGGGGAGTGTCTGGTAACAGTGTGAGGGTCACCTTAGTCACAGGCTTATAACTCAAACAGTTTTTGCTCTTTTCTAAAACGGTTTTCACCACTGGATAGAGCATAAAAAACTTGTTAGGAAAATGTAAAAATATGAAAATCATGCAGAGGTGAAATGCGACTCATTCCGTGGTGGAGGGTCACAAATGTTCATGTTCAGTTTTCATAATGTTGTAAAACCATCTGGTATGTGCATAGATTTAAACCTGTTAAAGTCTAAAAAGCTGGACATTTACAAATTAGCAACTGCCGACGGTTCTTAATAAGCATGAAACTCGAAAGCGTATTCTGCAAGTTATGTCCGTTTCCCTAAACGCTTCACAGATCTTTAATGTGAAACTCTGCCACATATATGGAAGCCTAGATGGAAGAGGATTATCTGTTTTCGTTAGTCTTGAGGCGTTGCCATTTTAAGCCCATGCGAGCACCATCGCTTTTAGGATGCCCTTGGAACTGTTTTTGAATCCACCTGCCACGCCAAATTCCGAATAAAGTTACAAGAAAGCTGGGTGACCGCAATCACGAATGTCTTCTCCAATACCCACCACCTACCGCCCCCGCCCCCGCCCCCGCCCCCCC
>NW_027129179.1:0-8766 GCF_037325665.1 Littorina saxatilis
GTTTATGAATCTGGGACGTTTATGTTTTGTTTTACCCGGAGATGATCAATGATAAAATGTAATCAGTACAATTATAATTTAAAACAAGTCGCGTAAGGCGAAAATACAACATTTAGTCAAGTAGCTGTCGAACTCACAGAATGAAATTGAACGCAATGCCATTTTTCAGCAAGACCGTATACTCGTAGCATCGTCAGTCCACCGCTCATGGCAAAGGCAGTGAAATTGACAAGAAGAGCGGGGTAGTAGTTGCGCTAAGAAGGATAGCACGCTTTTCTGTACCTCTCTTTGTTTTAACTTTCTGAGCGTGTTTTTAATCCAAACATATCATATCTATATGTTTTTGGAATCAGGAACCGACAGGGAATAAGATGAACGTGTTTTTAAATTGATTTCGACAATTTAATTTTGATAATAATTTTTATATATTTAATTTTCAGAGCTTGTTTTTAATCCAAATATAACATATTTATATGTTTTTGGAATGAGAAAATGATGGAGAATAAGATGAACGTAAATTTGGATCGTTAAATAAATTTTCATTTTTTTTTTACAATTTTCAGATTTTTAATGACCAAAGTCATTAATTAATTTTTAAGCCACCACGCTGAAATGCAATACCGAAGTCCGGGCTTCGTCGAAGATTACTTGACCAAAATTTCAACCAATTTGGTAGAAAAATGAGGGCGTGACAGTGCCGCCTCAACTTTCACGAAAAGCCGGATATGACGTCATCAAAGACATTTATCAAAAAAATGAAAAAAAAGTTCGGGGATTTCATACCCAGGAACTCTCATGTCAAATTTCATAAAGATCGGTCCAGTAGTTTAGTCTGAATCGCTCTCCACACACACACACACACAGACACACGCACATACACCACGACCCTCGTCTCGATTCCCCCCTCTACGTTAAAACATTTAGTCAAAAAAAAGAGTTATTCTTATGGGTTTCCTTTCCTCTTTTAAGCTCTGTTCAAACTTGTGGAAGATTGTATATTTTTATGTAGCCTGTATCCAAACTCGGCTGTAAATGAATTATGACTAACTCGCGCACCTTCTAACCGTCTGAAAACAAAAAGGTGTAGGCGACAAGGAAATTGTTTTAGATATATGTGTCAATCCACAGATAAAATTGACTTACTTCACTGATCTGTCAAGGCAGTCGTAGGCGTGGCAGTGCGGTTGCACCGACATATTTCCCCCGGACGAAAGCCGATGAACCCCCCGCGGGTTAGGGGGAAGAATTTACCCGATGCTCCCCAGCATGTCGTAAGAGGCGACTAACGGATTCTGTTGCTCCTTTTACCCTTGTTAAGTGTTTCTTGCATAGAATATAGTCAATGTTTGTAAAGATTTTAGTCAAGCAGTATGCAAGAAATGTTAGGTCCTTTGTACTGGAAACTTGCATTCTCCCCGTAAGGTCATTTATTCCCCCCTCTGCTTCTTTACCTCTGTAAACTTGTAGGGGTAGTTATTTTTCGATAATGACCCAGCAACCAAACAAATAACGACCCAGCAACAGCCTGAATCCTCGATAGTGCAATGGGTTGAGAGGTTGTTCTGTTTCGGTACTACTTTTTGCGACTGAAAAGTTCCGAACGCTCTAATGTACGAAGTATACATCTCTGGAGCAAACAATACAAACATACCGCATTTAAATTAACAACTACAGGCCTGAACACATGAATCTCCATATAAAATCCATGAGTTCGGTTGTTTTCTGAATCTAGATCAGACGTTCATCACAAGCAATTTCCCAAGGCAAGTAACTCATACTTTGTCTAGCGACAAGAGTAGTTCCCCTTCTTTTCACTCAGTTTCTTCGACAACAGACTGCAATCCGACGGTCAGTTTTCAACAATATTTCATTTAATAAACAGATCACACGCAACCAAATGCACACATCTCATCAATTTAAACAACATAAAGCGGTTTCATACACTATTTTCCCCAGAAAACTTAACTTCATACAGTTTTTAACGTTGGAACACGGGTGCAAAAGTTCGTCTGCTAGTCCCATTTGACGAAAGAACATTATCCTAACCGAAACCAAAACATATACAGAACACACAATATCTGCCTTTGCCGCCAAAGCAGAATAACAGCATATCTGTGTACTTGATTTTAGTCCAAAATAGGAAAACTGACAAGAAGTGTTAACAGAATGGAATGATTTGCACGGAACTATACAACCGCGCATTAATCGATCGCCTGCGCAGGTTGACTGGTTGAGTGAATAGGATTCGATCAAACTTTCGCAAAAAACCTCCTCTTTTCTTTGAATAACTGAATAAAGGAGGAATAAAGAGGTTACACACCTCGTCTCAGTGATTATAAAAAATAATGGTCTCAGTTCGCGGTCATGAAAAAGCTCGCTAAAGCTCGCATTTTTCATGATCCGCTAACTTCGACCATTATTTTTGATAATCACTGAGACTCGGCATGTAACCTCTACATATTGTACTACGTTGCAAGCCCCTGGAGCAATTTTTGGCTCACGTAAGTGTAGCCTATGCAATCGTAACTTTGTCTGTCTGTGCGTGCGTGTGTATGTGCGTGCGTGCGTGCGTGCGTGTGTATGTCTGTGGTAGAAACTCTAACATTTGAAGACGTCACATTACATTGACGTCACATTATGACGTAAGAGGGTTAGACGTCACGCGAAGGAAGTACTGAAAGTCTCGGTCCGATTATTATTTTGAGCGGGCCGAGACTAGTTGACAGTCGTGTTCCTGTAAGTAGGCTACATGCAGACAGACAGATCTAGATCTAGTGTCTCGCTTTCTTGCACAGTTTCACCTATGCTCTTTCTGTGTGTGTGTGTGTGTGTGTGTGTGTGTGTGTGTGTGTGTGTGTGTGTGTGTGTGTGTGTGTGTGTGTGTGTGTATGTGTGACGGAGTGATTGAGTTTGTGTTACTGTTTGTCGATTTCTTACGTGAGCCTTGATGGCTTCGCCTCTTGTTTTATTAGTGCTTTTGTGAACAAGAAACAATTAACAAGTGGCTCTATCCCATCCCCCCCTTTCCCCGTCGCGATATAACCTTGAACGGTTGAAAACGACGTTAAACACCAAATAAAGAAAGAAAGAAAGAAAGAAAGCCGATGAAACGTCAGTCAACGCGGTGGCTTCGAACGGAAACGCGGCCATAAACCGCCATAAGAGAGCACTTCCGGTACAGTTGACACGCATTTTGACACTGACTGCGAGTGAGACGGCCTTGAATATTCCGTTCTGGCCGCACGAAACTTTACCACTGAATTTTCGGAAAAAAGACTTCGTGACGTTTTTGCGAAGTCGACTCCAGGCTCAATTAAGCCTTTAAGCTGGATTAGTCTATGGATGCGGTCATACGGTCAGCAAGCTGAATCATTCGGTTGTCAAACGGTATGATACATGCTGGATTTGGAGCCGCCAGCGATAGAATTGTTTCCGCTCTTTTAATGCCTCATTCGCTTGTGTGTTCCCTGCAAGCGGCTGAACATTTTGTCAGATACGTTTTGTCTAATTAGTGTTTGTCTCATTAGTGTTTGTCTGTGCACTTAAAAGACCGCTGCCGGGGTCGATATATCTGTGGACGTAAAGTTTTGTTTTGTCAATGATTAAACGTTCCAACAACATACCTTTCTTGGTTTTTGATAACCCTCTTTTAAATTCCCTGACTGAGGCTTAGATTGTGTTTGTTTGTTTGTTTGTTTGTTTGCTTAACGCCCAGCCGACCACGAAAGGCCATATCAGGGCGGTGCTGCTTTGACATAATTATAACGTGAGCCACACACAAGACAGAAGTCGCAGCACAGGCTTCATGTCGCACCCAGTCACATTATTTCTGACACCGGACCAACCAGTCCTAGCACTAACCCCATTATGCCAAACGCCAGGCGGAGCAGCCACAAGATTGCCAATTTTAAAGTCTTAGGTATGACCCGGCCGGGGTTCGAACCCACGACCTCCCGATCACGGGGCGGACGCCTTACCACTAGGCCAACCGTGCCGGTCTCTGAGGCTCAGATGCAAATCACCACAGGTCTAAGATTGCATGTTGAGGCTGATTGAGAGGTTGATTGTTCTGTGGATGCATGCAGTGATGTTTACCTTTTTATGTTAAAACTGGTGGTTTAGCTCAGTTGCATCTGCGAGATTGTATCAACACAAATACGACTAAGGTGCCGTTTACATAGCAGACTTGCAACCAACTTTTCCCCAACTTTTGTTGTTTGAAAATCACTCCAGAGTCGTCGAGGCCAAGTCGGCGAAAAGTGTGCCATGTGAACGGCCCCAGCGATTAAGGTACGATTTAGACCAGATTTAGCAACGCATCCAAATCTCAGTTGAGCACTGCTCGATTCGGCTGTGACTTGGCGAAGATTTTACGCAGAGTTTTCTTATCGGTTCACTCAATTCAAGGTTCACTCTGGTCATATTTTTGTTGCAGGAGAGAGCAGGAATCGGGGAATATCGGGATATCAAGACATAAGTGTTTCTGTTCAGCCTCCTTCGTGATTTTTGTTCAGTCTACATACATGTGTAAACGTTTCCATTCGCATTGTTTCCATGTGTTTATTTTAACTGATGTAAGAGGTCAGTATTTTGTCCTTGTTTCCCGGCCTCAGATCCGATTTTTTTAAATTAGCCAAATTATTTAAATTATTTAGGGTATGCCCCATCCTATGTCAAACATTTTGTTGGGATTCCGTATTCCATTGGAAATACCGCCCCAGAAGAAGAAACAAACCCACAGTAGGCCTAATACATTACAGACTCAAGACTCAAGACTCAAAAGCTTACCGTTCTTATAGAAACAGGGAAAATTGCCGTGCAGTGTCAGGCGGTCACAGACATAAAATACATCACATTTATTGAAAATCAAAGATTGCACTTAAAACTAATAATACAAAATTCCGGTACATTTTAGTTTCTATGACCTCTTAATTGGAAAACGGTACACCGGAGACACAAAACAATTAACCCATCGGGATAGACAATTTAGAGACATGTTGGATAAGTGCATATGCAACCATAGATTTTGTTTTCTGTTTAAGTTCAAATGAGTTGAGAGTAGTGCATATAGCTACATTTGGAAAATTTCTCCCAAGTTTCGAAACTAAATACTCTTTATATTTAGTCAAGTTTTGACTAAATATTTTAACATCGAGGGGGAATCGAAACGAGGGTCGTGGTGTATGTGCGTGTGTGTGTGTGTGTGTGTGTGTGTGTGTGTGTCTGTGTGTGTGTGTGTGTGTGTGTGTGTGTGTGTGTGTAGAGCGATTCAGACTAAACTACTGGACCGATCTTTATGAAATTTGACACGAGATTTCCTGGGTATGAAATCCCCGAACGTTGTTTTCATTTTTTTGATAAATGTCTTTGATGACGTCATATCCGGCTTTTCGTGAAAGTTGAGGCGGCACTGTCACGCCCTCATTTTTCAACCAAATTGGTTGAAATTTTGGTCAGGTAATCTTCGACGAAGCCCGGACTTCGGTATTGCATTTCAGCTTGGTGGCTTAAAAATTAATTAATGACTTTGGTCATTAAAAATCTGAAAATTGTAAAAAAAAATAAAAATGTATAAAACGATCCAAATTTACGTTTATCTTATTCTCCATCATTTGCTGATTCCAAAAACATATAAATATGTTATATTCGGATTAAAAACAAGCTCTGAAAATTAAATATATAAAAATTATTATCAAAATTAAATTGTCCAAATCAATTTAAAAACACTTTCATCTTATTCCTTGTCGGTTTCTGATTCCAAAAACATATAGATATGATATGTTTGAATTAAAAGCACGCTCAGAAAGTTAAAACAAAGAGAGGTACAGAAAAACGTGCTATCCTTCTTAGCGCAACTACTACCCCGCTCTTCTTGTCAATTTCACTGCCTTTGCCATGAGCGGTGGACTGACGATGCTACGAGTATACGGTCTTGCTGAAAAATGGCATTGCGTTCAGTTTCATTCTGTGAGTTCGACAGCTACTTGACTAAATATTGTATTTTCGCCTTACGCGACTTGTTTTCCTTTTGAGGTCTATTTTTTCCTATGGCTCATTTTTGTGCGAATTTCTTGTTAAAACAACCTCGACTCTGTAGGTCATGAGATTACGTTCTAACTGCAGTCCGGTCTGTATGTTACAGCACTCTTAGCAGGGCCGGATATAAGGGAGGGGGGCTGGGTTCCGACAGTTACCCCCCCCCCCCCCGCCCCCGCCCCCCTTTACCCAGCAAATGCACATTTTTATCTCAAGGAGAGACGTAAAATACCCCTTTCAAAAAACAAACAAAAAGAAAGGTGGGTTGTTGGAACGTTTGTTATTGACAAAACAATACATTCACAGATATTTCGACCTACCTTTCTTGGTTTTTATATTTAGTCAAGTTTTGACTAAATATTTTAACATCGAGGGGGAATCGAAACGAGGGTCGTGGTGTTCGTGCGTGTGTGCGTGTGTGTGTGTGTGTGTGTGTGTGTGTGTGTGTGTGTGTGTAGAGCGATTCAGACTAAACTACTGGACCGATCTTTATGAAATTTGACATGAGAGTTCCTGGGTATGAAATCCCCGAACGTTGTTTTCATTTTTTTGATAAATGTCTTTGATGACGTCATTTCCGGCTTTTCGTGAAAGTTGAGGCGGCACTGTCACGCCCTCATTTTTCAACCAAATTGGTTGAAATTTTGGTCAAGTAATCTTCGACGAAGCCCGGACTTCGGTATTGCATTTCAGCTTGGTGGCTTAAAAATTAATTAATGACTTTGGTCATTAAAAATCTGAAAATTGTAAACAAAAATAAAAATTTATAAAACGATCCAAATTTACGTTTATCTTATTCTCCATCATTTGCTGATTCCAAAAACATATAAATATGTTATATTCGGATTAAAAACAAGCTCTGAAAATTAAATATATAAAAATTATTATCAAAATTGAATTGTCGAAATCAATTTAAAAACACTTTCAACTTATTCCTTGTCGGTTTCTGATTCCAAAAACATATAGATATGATATGTTTGGATTAAAAACACGCTCAGAAAGTTAAAACAAAGAGAGGTACAGAAAAGCGTGCTATCCTTCTTAGCGCAACTGCTACCCCGCTCTTCTTGTCAATTTCACTGCCTTTGCCATGAGCGGTGGACTGACGATGCTACGAGTATACTGTCTTGCTGAAAAATGGCATTGCGTTCAGTTTCATTCTGTGAGTTCGACAGCTACTTGACTAAATGTTGTATTTTCGCCTTACGCGACTTGTTTTTATTCTGAATGTTGGAACGTTGGCAGTCTCTTATTGGGGGGATTTCAAACGCTAAATTTCAACAACAGCTGGGGGGCAAGCACAGAGATATAGAACTATTCTATATCTCTGTGGGGGCAAGGTCCCTCGGACCCTCGCATAGCCAACCCCTATACCAAAGAGTGTAGCAGTAGAGTAGAAGTAATTAAGTAGAATATTTTTGCCTGTAGCCTTGCCTCATTTTGGAAGCCTCCCGCTCTCATACACTAGGTCCAGCCCTTTTTAGCATCAAGCGATGGCTGCAGCACTGGAGTGACTCAGTCCTGCGCTTTAGATAAAAGTTATGACAGTAAATTCCTACAGGCTAGAAGCGGGAGTACACAGCAAGCTAGGCGTGGCACTAATTACTGCATCAAGCGTACTGATTCATTATCTGCTGCAGCACCGTCTATAATTATGTTTTCGTGGTACACAAAATACACAACGGCCGCAGTTTCTCTTGATTTGAATGAATTGCTTCTTTAAAAACATTGTTGTATAGGGCAAACTAAACAAAATAATTGTATGCCGAATTATAAAATATCAGTTGGTTATACCCAGCATTTGCTTGCCGGCAAGACGCCCCTGGCATTAGGAGATGGTTTTAACCTTTATTGGGCATCCGTTGACTGTATTCAATTCTTTTTAAATTTTAGTTTGGTTTTGGGTTTGTCTGATGAAATAATCATAAGTAGGTGCGGTCTGGTAGCTCTGAGGGTAGAGTCGGACTTGTGATTCTTGAGTCACAGGTTTGAATCCAGACCGGTACGGACACGGGTCACCTTTTTTTGATGACTCAAAAACGGTATCCATGTCCCTGCGCTTATGTTACCGCCGAGGAACGTAAAAGACCTCGTTCGTTCTGACTCACGTGCAGGTGGCTAATTACAACTGAACACTCACACATCTAGTTAACACGACTCTTGTTGCTGCTGGCATCGTACTTGGAGGAAGCGACCAAGTTTCTTCCTCAGTTTCTCCCGCGTTGGTTTCGATGCGTTGATTTAGTGTGTAAATGAATACGACAAAAGAATGCATGCTTCGGTTCTGCATGCTGCTCTTGGCCCATTGGTGAATGGATTAAATGAATTTCTAGTATATACAACGGAAGGTTGATAATTATGATTCATTCCACTCGAAGCGTTCTCCGACTTGTATAACGGTTTCACTCCTTCAGACTTCAGTGGAGGCATAATAAGGAATATCCACTGAGCTACCTCTCAGCAAAGAGCTTCCCCTACGCAGTACTAGTGTTGTATGTGTCACAAAGGCAAAACCATATTTCCCGCTAAGCGTCAGGTCAGAATTAATTGTGTGAGTAATTAATTAAGCGCGCTCCCGGCACTGCCGTTATGAAACTGACTGAACAAACCCAGGCCTTCCTGTTTCGTTATCCAACCACCTACCTCCTTCCTATGTTCCCTACTCAGTAGCTGTCTCTGTCTGTCTGTCTGTCTGTCTGTTTGTCTCTCTCTCTCTCTCTCTCTCTCTCT
>NW_027129180.1:0-7500 GCF_037325665.1 Littorina saxatilis
GGTTTAGGTCTTCAAATGTGCGTGGGGGGGGGGGGGGGGGGAGAGAGCTTGACAAAAAACACCTGAGTAGTTTGTGCGAGCTTCGATATGTTGTTCTACTACTTTATTACAGCCACATTATAATGTTATATGGAGTAAAACACTGTCACATGATCGGCGATGACCACAAGCTCCTGTACCTCTTAACCCAGTTTTACCCCTGTTTCGTTTTCAGCTAAAATAAATTGTTTGGAAAAGTTTGCTGGAGAAGGAGAGTGGGGGTAAGGGGAACGGGAGATGGGGGTTGGTCGATGGTGACTAGTCTGGACTGATGTGATATTTTAGGACTTCCTGGTCAAGAGATTAAATATTATTCTTTTTTCACCGGGTTTTGCCTGCAGGCAAAGACTGTGATGGAAGTGTATTGAGCGTATAACTAAAACTGAAAGAAGAAGTTACTTTTGTTTAAACTTCAACGCACGAACGTATGTATACTAAGAAACACACATAGACACAAACACACAGACACACACACACACACACACACACACACACACACATGCACATGCACAACCACAGACACGGACATGGACACACACACACACACACACACACACACACACACACACACACACACACACGAGAGAGAGAGAGAGAGAGAGAGAGAGAGAGAGAGAGAGAGAGAGAACACACACACGAGAGAGAGAGACACACACATACACACACATACATGCATGACACACACACACACACGCACACACACACACACACACACACACACACACACACACACACAACCAGACACACAACCAGACAGACACACAGGCAGACAAACAGACAGACAAACAGACAGACAGACAGACAAACAGACAGACAGACAGACAAACAAACAGACAGATAGAGACAGAGACTGACAGATAGACACAGACGGATGGAGAGTAAGACAGGCAGACATATAGACGAAATAATGGGAAAAGCACGAAGCAAGGGAAACAACTAGTTCCTCCGTTGTATATTTTCCCGTCTGGATCGTTAGATTATATGGAACGAAGGTGGACTTTTGAAAGAATGGTTCGATGATTTTAGTTTACAGTTCGTTGTCGTGGTGACATTAAAATGAGGTCAGGTCGAAGCCAGAAAATGACAGAATCCTGTTATCAGTTGTTTTTGAACAAGGGCGGAAAAGGCCAAAGGGATGAGAAATCTGTTTTGATTAGAAATAGGGGATGGTTGTAATATCGCTTGAGTACAGTACACAGAGGTTTAAGATGAATGACTTTGTGAGCTTTCATGTAGATGTTGAATCAATTTAGGTTTGTGCCTGGGTTGAGATAAACTAATGATAAGAGGCATATAGAATTTATTTCCAATTTTTGTCCGAGTATGTGGAGAATCTGTATCAGCACTGAGAATCTTTTTTGACGCCAGATAACGTGAATATAAGAGTAAGCGTAAGATTGGGTTGTCAACTTTCCTAATTGGATGTTTTAGCTTTGTTTGCTTTTTTGGGGTGATTTTTTTTCCTCATGATTTGCCATTACAGATAATAAGGACGGCGGTGGGACCGATCTGTGAGTTTGTTCAACGAGTTGAAGAATGGAAAACAAATGTAAGCCCTATGGAGAAAAATACGCGTGTCGTGTTTGCTTTTTCCTGTTATATGTTTTATCGAACAACCAGGAGATAAATTGGCATCGTCATCTGTAATGTTCAGTGATGTCACGTAAGCCTGTTGGCTTATCATGTCTCGAAATGTTTTTCTTTTGACTAACATTATTTTTCCAAATCAGACTTTGGTTTTAAAGCATTTAATAATTTGCGAGAGGCATTCCGTGTTCGTAAATAGTCTCCAACGCCGGGATAAACTGCACAAACAAAAGACTCGTTTTTACATTTAGTCAAGTTTTGACTAAATGTTTTAACATAGAGGGGGGAATCGAGACGAGGGTCGTGGTGTATGTGTGTGTGTGTGTGTGTGTCTGTCTGTGTGTGTGTGTAGAGCGATTCAGACTAAACTACTGGGCCGATCTTTATGAAATTTGACATGAGAGTTCCTGGGTATGATATCCCCGGACATTTTTTTCATTTTTTCGATAAATACCTTTGATGACGTCATATCCGGCTTTTTGTAAAAGTTGAGGCGGCACTGTCACACCCTCATTTTTCAATTAAATTGATTGAAATTTTGGCAAAGCAATCTTCGACGAAGCCCGGGGTTTGGTATTGCATTTAAGCTTGGTGGCTTAAAAACTAATGAGTGAGTTTGGTCATTAAAAATCGGAAACTTGTAATTAAAATTATTTTTTATTAAACGATCCAAAAACAATTTCATCTTATTCTTCGTCATTTTCTGATTCCAAAAACATATACATATGTTATATTTGGATTAAAAACAAGCTCTGAAAATTAAAAATATAAAAATTATGATCAAAATTACATTTCCGAAATCGTTTTAAAAACTATTTCATCTTATTCCTTGTCGGTTCCTGATTCCAAAAACATATAGATATGATATGTTTGGATTAAAAACACGCTCAGAAAGTTAAAACGAAGAGAGGTACAGTAAAGCGTGCTATGAAGCACAGCGCAATCGCTACCGCGCCAAACAGGCTCGTCACTTTCACTGCCTTTTGCACTAGCGGCGGACTACGTTCAGTTTCATTCTGTGAGTTCCACAGCTTGACTAAATGTAGTAATTTCGCCTTACGCGACTTGTTTCTTTTAGAATGAAAACAAATTTATCTGCCGACACAACTCCGCTGAGGATGAAAAAAAAATGTGCCAAACTAGTGCTGCATAAAGTTCAAATCTGAAAGATTCGAGTTTTTATCTATCTCACTGAAATACAACAATATGGAGAAGAAAGAAAAAAAGAAGAAACTATACGGTTGAGCGCTGGCCAAAAGCAACATGTTGGAATTGTGTCCCTTTAAATTAAGCTAGACGAGTTTATTATTCGCCACAGTGCCTATGCGTGATGCATATATACATCTATACACGTCTCGAAATTAAGCTCATTTATATGCTCGCGTGCGCTTCATAATAGCACATTATATACAGCATAATCGTGAAGAACAGGTGTTTCATTATTCCATGAGACTAATCCACCGAGCTCATTTTAGCCAAGAAATCCTGGTGACCCTTTTTATGCCACGTGCAGTTTGTATCGACTTCGTTTCTTTTTTTCTGTTCAAAGTAATTTGTTTTGGATTTATGAAGCCCGAAAAGATTGGTTATTGGGAGGAATTTTCTCGTTAAAATCGTCCACCTGGCGCGTGTTATTGACACGCAAATATACCTACGCATATGGGTGATACTGCCAGTATGTGTATCAAGGTAGAGGGAATGTCACAGAAGGGCATATAATATCATCATGTGACATTTCCTCCACCTTGATACATCCACCAACTCTTCTTCCAGTATTGTGTATACGAAGGATGATCCATTGACGTGAACACAAGGGTTCCCTTTTTTCCCTTAATTAAAAATAGATTTCAGTCTTTGTTCGTTGAATCCGTTTTGAAAATGAACAACTGGAGGGAAAAAAGACATTTTGCGTTTTGGGCGCTCGTCACACACACACACACACACACACACACACACACACACACACACACACTCGCTCACGCATGCACGCACGCACGCACGCACACACACACGCACACACACACACACGCACGCGTACACACACACACACACACACACACACAACCACACATACACACACACAACCACACGCACACACACAACCACACACACACACACACATGCATACACACACACACACAACCTCACACACACACACACACACACACACACACACTCACACACACGCACGCACACACAAACACACACACAATGCACACACACACACACACACACACACACACACACACACACACACACACACACACACACACGCGAACGCACACAGATTAATTATACCTTTCTTAATCAGACATTTCGAGCTTCTGAATGCAGGTTAATTGGAATCAGAGTATATGGGGGTTCTCGAAGTGCAAACAAAATAACCTGTTCAATGTTCGTAATTTCCAAAACCATTTGGCACGTGGATAGATCTGAGCCAGTGGAGGTCAAAAAGTAAAAAATGTGAAAAACAATAAATCATCACATGCTCGCGGTTGTTGGCACGTAACTCGAGAATCACAGTGTGTTATGCGACTTCTTTTGCCTTTGCGCAAATGCTGTCATATTAATTAAGAAAAATAAAAAGATTTTTAAAAAATGAACAGGAATCAAGCAATACATAAATAAATAAATAAATGAATAAACAAATAAATAAATAAACCGGTAAATAAATAAATAATTAAATAAATAGATAAATAAAAGTACACATCTTCTCATCACTGCCTTGCTACTCTCTCTCAGACATATTACTTGAAGTGCATCCCACGAAGATCATTTTGAGACTTTTATTTATCACCAGCAACTGTTCATGACTTAGCCTGACCTATCTTGACAGACTCATCACAGAATATGACTGTAACAACTGTGCACCTGTTTAAAAGTACATGCATCACGGCTGGGTCAAGTGATCCAGGATGCACGAGCGCGGCACGTGCAGTCTTTCATAGATGCGACAATAAAGAACCGATGATAAAAAATGAACTGCTGTGCTAGCGTCAATATCTGTGTGCACGCGCTGTATACCCATACATGCAACTTGCATCAACGTGGAGAGTGGGAGGGTGGGAGTGTGAGAGGGGCAGAGACAGGGGTGGGAGAGGGAAAGAGAGGGAAAGAGAGAGATTGTGTGTAACGACCAGCACTTAATTGTTTTCTGTTGTTGTTTGTTGTTGTTGTTTGCTTTTTAAATGTGACGATGAACTAAATCTGAACCAGATCTTCCATTTTGAAGAGCAGAACGTTCCACTACTCACATTCATTAGTTACAGGGCATTTAAAAGAAAAATGGTTGTTGCGTCCAAATTACAGCTAACGTCCCTTCTACTTCTCGCCCCAAGCGCCAGAAAACTTGTTCTCCGAAAATGGTAGTTTGGAAACTACCTGTTTAACTTCACACGTAGGGATGGTTTTTTTTTATATATATAACAGTGTTCTATTTTAACGCTTACTTTCTTTCACCAGCAAGAAAAGCGCTGATGATTGAAAAACCCATTCACCACCTATACCCAAAATAGGTAATTCCCCCCGCGTTTTATTACCGTTTATAGATACGTAGTAGGAACATTATCTCACCAGGTAGGACTTTTTATTGAGAGATCATTGCAGTTTTGCAAGACCATCACGATCTCCTGATGGTGGTTTTATAGCCAACTGCCCTGAGCACTCGAGCGAGAGGCATAGTTTGCGACAGGTACTTAGTTGTATTAATGACTGCAGGGTTTCTCAGTTTAGCCAATACAAAATTGTCCTATGCAGGGTTCTGTTGAAAAGAAGCAATAAATGAGAGAACATAATAAAATTGTTATATTCTGTATATGTTCTTTTGTAAAGGGCCTAGAGCCATAGATTAGGCACTTAAAAATGTCCAGTTATCATTATTATTATCAAAATGAGCTAACACAAAAGAATAATGTGATCATGCAGTTGCATGCATCGCCAGTGCTATATATAGACGTACCTATGCACCTCGTCGTTGATGCTTCTTTGACATCATATACACATGGGTTACATTATTAAATACAGTAAAAGTCACCCACACATTAGAAATATCATAGCGAATACGAGAAAGAGAAGAATTAGGAGGTCAAATCACATGCCACTTTCATGGATGCATATTTGTGCATCAGCAACCAATGATTATATGAATCACGTCGGCCCTGTGTCAAATTGAAATAGCATTCTCAAAATCACCCACACTCGGAATTATCAGTTTCATCGCAAACAAATCTAGAACTGTCGATACAGATACGGTTGGATCGACTATTTCTTTGCTATGAGCAAAAACGTTACATTCAACGAAAACAACGGAACAATTTTCGCTCAAGCGTCACTGACACGAACAATGACAAGATGGTATTGATCACACTCACATTTATTTGAATGATGTGCTAGATATCATTGCCCAAACCATCAACATCAGATTTTGACGGAGAACGAATTTATAGCTGGCCGCACAGACCAATTTAGGACATGAGGGTTATTATTGTCTATCGTCTCTTGAGCAAGGGCATGAGGGAATCTCATTTAGTGCAACATCAGCCAGAGAACATGTCACCCGAATGTCAGTTATGTCAAAAAAGAGTGACAGTAAGTATCCAGCGCTCTTTATCATTTCCATCTGTATGTCAAACTGTCCTCGTAATTCGCTGATTATGCAGTGGTTTCGTTCTACGCTGAATTTGTAAAGGGCTGTTCACATGGCCGAATTTTACCCAAATCTTATCTGACTTCAGAACTGTCAGTAAAAAATCGCTTGAAAGTTGTTGCCGTGTTACTGGTTCAGAGGGATCGCCGATTTTCATCAGACTTCTCCCGTCCAGGCCCGGGAGGCCGATTTTCATCAGACTTCTCCCTTCCAGGCCCGGGAGGCTTAGCGAGCGAATGGACGAAGACGCTCTTATTCAGCTAAATAAAGCCTTCAACAAAAGAGTTCATCCAAATGAGCCATTTCAAAATCGAGGAAAAAGTTGAACACTTCTCAAGAGGGTTTTTGAGTCATTTGGAAATCGAGCAAACTGTTCACATGGTCGCCTTCTCGCCGATATTGCCTCAGCAACATGACTTCTTTGTGACTTTTCGCCGACAAAAGTCTATTAAAGTCGGTTAGAAATGAGATTTGTAAACAGCACTTTAGCTGACACATATTTACAAGCGGCAATAAAGTGCACTTGCGGCCCTAATAAATACCATTAGTATCATCAATTGACCTTTCATGCATGACCTCAGCCTAAGGCTATACTCGGATGTAGCTCAAATTAAAGTCGTCTGCGTTAATTACAACCGAAAATAAACTGTGGGCGTCATCAGAAATCTTCGAGGCTTCATTTTAATATGTCTGCTCTAGCAAAGGATAGAACGATCTAACTCCTCGAGGCTTCATTCGAACATGTCTGCTAGTGCGTATCCACCATGATCGGCGAATTCTCGGGGATCGCTGTGTACTCAAACATAGATATTTCAGGAACTCTCCAGAACAAAAATCTCAAAGAAGAACATGTGTACGGCTTCTGGTATAATCAGTCTAAAACTTGAACCGGCTCAGACTCCACAGAAACGTTTAGGTCTTCAGCATCCGAGAGAAATTATGTGAGCTTCCTCGTCGACTACGGTGTCTGACTGACTTTGCAGATAAACTTCGCAAAAGATATTGCACCATTTTTACATTTAGTCAAGTTTTGATGTCAAGTAAATGCATGTCAATCGCGTTGCACATCACACGTATTGCCATCACTTCTCGTTTCCCATACGCGTTTAAAAATTGACTGGTTGGAAGACATACACTGTTGGTCGGGATTTATTTTTTCTCCAAAAAAACATATTTTTAAGTTATTTTGCCAAAAAACAAATTTTTTTCTCCCCCAAATGCCAAAAAAA
>NW_027129181.1:0-2010 GCF_037325665.1 Littorina saxatilis
ATTATTTCTTTTTGTTCACTCTTTTCTTGTACTTTTCAGTATTTCAAAATGTCTTTTCTTTCAAAAAGTCTTTAGTCACTTGCTCAACTAAATTCTGGGATCATTACATTTTCATATATATTTGTATGTTTTTAAATTTAGGTGTTTTTGTTTTTGAAGTGGGGAAGCAATAAAGAGGTCGTCGATATCAAAACTGATATCGACGGAAATGTCGTCGATATCACTTTTGCACTGAGCTCAGTTTTGCCCAATTGACCAATGGAAATCCACGTAACATATAAAATAGCAATATACATATTTGTGTGTATGAATGTTCGTTGTGTCAATGTGGCATAGCCTTTTAAAATGTAAATATAACAAGACGTGCGTACTGTATATACTGGTTCTCATTTTCTCTCTGTATAAAGCTGGATCATCTGTTTTAACCTTTGGTTTTATAAAGTGGATCTGAAATTTTTATCTCTTTAAAAAGTATTCTTTTTCGAAATAAACGTTTTCTTTTAAACAAAAAACAAACCCTACCCCAAAAACGCTTTTGAAGACAATATACACAGAAACTAAGAAACGAACCGAAATCTTTTAATAAACTTTTATCACCACTCTTACCCGCTCCGACATCCTCCCCCCCTCGCTCCTTTCCTCACCCCCCCCCCCCCCTAACACATTACCTATATTCATGTCCCTAACAGATATTAGTATCTGTGAGGATGTAAAGGACCCCCTATAATAGTAGGGGATACGGCGCTGGCAAGTCTGCACATAAATTGACCTGGGAGATCTAGATCGGGAAGGGAAAATCTCCACATTCAACCCACCAGGCGACCGCGGCTGGGATTTAAACTCACGACCTTCTGATTAGGAGGCCGACGTCTTATCTGCTCAGCCACTGCGCCCATCTTCTCTCCCATTCAGAGCTTTGAACTGAGCTTTGGGAAGTAGTACCCTTACTGTATAGATCTGTGAGCTAGCAAAGGAGGGCTCAGGAACGGGGATTGTTGGCTCACGTAAGTGTAGCCTATGCGATCGTAACTTTGTCTGTCTGTGCGTGCGTGCGTGCGTGCGTGCGTGCGTGCGTGCGTGCGTGCGTATGTGCGTATGTACGTGCGTGCGTGTGTATGTCTGTGGTAGAAACTCTAACATTTGAAGACGTCATATTACATTGACGTCACATTATGACGTAAGAGGGTTAGACGTCACGCGAAGGAAGTACTGAAAGTCTCGGTCATTATTATTTTGAGCGGGCCGAGACTAGTTGACAGTCGTGTCCCTGTAAGTAGGCTACATGCAGACAGACAGATCTAGATCTAGTGTCTCGCTTTCTTGCACAGTTTCACCTATGCTCTTTCTGTGTGTGTGTGTGTGTGTGTGTGTGTGTGTGTGTGTGTGTGTGTGTGTGAGTGTGTGTGTGGGTGTGTGTGAGTGTGTGTGTGTGTGTGTGTGTGTGTGTGTGTGTGTGTGACGGAGTGATTGAGTTTGTGTTACTGTTTGTCGATTTCTTATGTGAGCCTTGAAGGCTTCGCCTCTTGTTTTCCCCATGCACCTTGACTCTTCAGTCAGCGCAACACAACCTGGTTAGATTCATCTAAAGAGGTAGTGCAGGAGTCATGTACAGCATTGCTGAAGCAACGATTTCTTTTTGTCGCAGATTACAATGTAAACAGTCAACAGTGTTTGACTCCTTGCATAAAAGTCAATGAAACTTGTTATGTTTTCATTCGGACAGCTGCCTGAGGCATGACTGAAAGCCCTAGGGGCTCCGTGCACCTGGACGTGACCAGTTCAGTTGCTTTAATCTAGGATCTGTCACTAACGTTGACTTATTGTGATATGAATAAAGCTTTTGGGAAACACTCACATTCCATGGTTCGCATTCCATGTCTGCATCTTCTTGATTTAAGCGTGTTTTATTCAATTTCTCATCCACACGTTTCAAACAATAACAACATTAAGAACGTTAACAAGCAGATTGCTTATGGACACGTTCTTGAAATGATAATCAATACACATTCC
>NW_027129182.1:0-7500 GCF_037325665.1 Littorina saxatilis
TGTGTGTATGTATGTGAATGTGTGTGTGTGCGTGCGTGCGTGCGTACGTGTGTTTGCGTGCGTGTGTGCGTGGGTACATGCGTACGTGCGTGCGTACGTGGGTGCGTGCGTGCGTACGTGCGTGCGTGCGTGCAGGTGTGTGTGTGTGTGTGTGTGTGTGTTACTGTCTGTCTGTCTGACAATCTTACTGTCTTTCTCTGAGTATGTCAGTCTGTTTATATTTGGTGTCTTTCTTTGAAGAAGGACAGTAAAGCCTCGAACGACCTGTAAGGGTTTACATGATGGTTTACATGATGGTTTACACGATGGTTTACACGTGAATGAGTTTACCTTTAAAGGCACACTCCTCATCCACGGGTGGGGAACTGTTCCGCACCATGCTCGTTTGGAGCGACGTGTTCCGGTTGTAGCTAGTCTCTATTTTTACATTTAGTCAAGTTTTGACTAAATGTTTTAACGTAGAGGGGGGAATCGAGACGAGGGTGTGGTGTATGTGTGTGTGTCTGTCTGTCTGTCTGTGTGTGTGTGTAGAGCGATTCAGACTAAACCACTGGACCGATCTTTATGAAATTTGACATGAGAGTTCCTGGGTATGAAATCCCCGAACGTTTTTTTCATTTTTTTGATAAATGTCTTTGATGACGTCATATCCGGCTTTTCGTGAAAGTTGAGGCGGCACTGTCACGCCCTCATTTTTCAACCAAATTGGTTGAAATTTTGGTCGGGTAATGTTCGACGAAGCCCGGACTTCGGTATTGCATTTCAGCGTGGTGGCTTAAAAATTAATTAATGACTTTGGTCATTAAAAATCTGAAAATTGTAAAAAAATATGTTTTTTATAAAACGATCCCAATTTACGTTTATCTTATTCTCCATCATTTGCTGATTCCAAAAACATATAAATATGTTATATTCGGATTAAAAACAAGCTCTGAAAATTAAATATATAAAAATTATTATCAAAATTAAATTTTCGAAATCAATTTAAAAACACTTTCATCTTATTCCTTGTCGGTTCCTGATTCCAAAAACATATAGATATGATATGTTTGGATTAAAAACACGCTCAGAAAGTTAAAACGAAGAGAGGTACAGAAAAGCGTGCTATCCTTCCCAGCGCAACTACTACCCCGCTCTTCTTGTCAATTTCACTGCCTATGCCGTGAGCGGTGGACTGACGATGCTACGAGTATACGGTCTTGCTGCGTTGCATTGCGTTCAGTTTCATTCTGTTAGTTCGACAGCTTGACTAAATGTTGTAATTTCCCCTTACGCGACTTGTTTCACTTGCTCTGGATCGCGCGCGAAGGAAGGTTGTTCAGTCAGACCCTTCTCACAATATCTGGCGCATGACGTCACATGATGGCAAGACCACATTTAAATGTTATAGAAATGCTGTTTGGGGGTCTAGATTGTCAACAAGCTTGCTTTATGTGACGAAAATGCCTGTTTTTGACACGTTTTGGTGTTTTTGTCGTGAATCAAGTTGTGTAGACCACAGAGATTGCCATGTGGCGAGAGATCAATCTTGAAAAATTGTGTTCTATGTACAAAAAGCAATCAGTAAGGTTTAGACTAGCTTGTAACTTGATTATTTGATAGAGACCATGTTCCGGTTTGGAGCGTTTTCTATAGCGAGCATTCGAAAGACGTTCCGGTTGTGCACAAAGCTATCTAGAAAACATCTCGATTTTGCTTTTTATGACTTATGTGTACTGCAATAAAACCCCTCGAGTGATCACAATGTCTATATCAATCAAAAGTGAAAATGAATGAAATATCATGATTGAGAACAGCTGTTTCTATCTTTGTTGTGCAAGTAAAAAGGAAACTTCTCATTCAGTGGCAGTCTTTGTGTTTTATTGACGTCGAGAATACATAAAATCACTTTCTTGTTATTTTATTGTTGAGGGTCTTGATCTATGGAGGCTGATGTGCTTAGAACTCGATATAGAATATGAATAGGAGAGCACCTGCTGCTGTGCTGTCTTCGTGAGAGAGAGAGAAAGAGAGAGAGAGAGAGAGAGAGAGAGAGAGAGAGAGAGAGAGAGAGAGAGAGAGAGAGAGAGAGAGAGAGAGAGCGAGAGAGAGAGAGATAGAGAGAGACAGAGAGAGAGATAGAGAGAGAGACAGAAAGAGAGAGACAGAGACAGAGGCACAGAGACAGAGACAGAGCGAGAGAGAGAGAGATAGAGAGCGCGAGATAGAGAGAGACAGAGAGAGTGAGAGAGACGGAGAGAGAGAGAGATAGAGAGAGACAGAGAGAGAGATAGAGAGAGACAGAAAGAGAGAGATGGAGAGAGAGACAGAGAGAAATAGAGAGATAGAGTCGCAGAGACAGTGAGAGAGACAGCGAGACAGAGACACAGAGAGAGAGAGACAGAGAGAGAGAGAGAGAGAGAGAGAGACAGAGACAGAGGGAGAGACAGAGACAGAGACAGAGGGAGAGACGGACAACGGAGGTAGTCAGAGTATGTGTGTGTTTGTGTGTGTATGTGTGCGTGTGTATGTGTGTGTGTGTGTGTGTGTGTGTGTGCATGTGCGTGCGTGCTTGCTTGCTTGTGTGCGTGCGTGTGTGTGTGTGTGTTTGGTGTCTGCTTGTATAGTGTTATGTCTGTCTGTCTGTCTGTCTGTCTGTCTGTCTGTCTGTCTGTCTGTCGGTGTCAGTATGTGTCTGCTCCACGTTGGCACATGTATCAACATTTAAAATGATGTCTGCTGGCTCATGTTGGTATCCACTTTCTCGACATGTCTGCTATGTTTTCAAATCGGTAAGTATGTATTACAAATAAGTCATGTTATACTTCTTGCGGCTTAAAACACTCCCGCAACAGTGTCCCCGAAGAGACCCTTGGGTGTTACGTGTAGAATCTGTGATCAAAGGCGAATGTATGAAGCTCATAATAAATTTAGATTACCCCACCTTTTTACGAATTTTGATTATGCTGATAACAATGCCACATCAGACGACAATACTTCGTTACAGAACCTACAGTTTGCCCTGTTTTATCTGACGTTCTAAGGCAGGAATTAATATGGCTAGATTTGTCAGGGCTTGCCTTGTTAGTAGCTTTTTAAATATCTTGTTTTTCGCCCATCTCTATTGTGGGTGTTCTTGTTTGAAAAGGAGTTCTATTTTCATCTCGTCTGGAGACTTTGCTGACCTTTGTTCTGCGAGTCAGGATAGGAACAAACATCTGAGCGTTTGAAGATTGTGTCGATATTTTTTTTGTTTATGTTCAACTTTTTTCGTGTTATCGTCTATTGTTCGAAGTCTAAGACTTATGAGATTATTTTGGGTCAGTTTTGACTTCGGAGGTCGGCCATCAACATCGAACGCAGAAGAAAAAGAAGAAGACTTCGGAGGTTTGTTAAGGACAGTTTTTGTGCAGTTTTTGTCTTTAGCTCTGTTTATTTGAGGGAGTGTGCGCGCGCGCGCGCGTGTGTGTGTGTATATGTGTGTGTATGTGTGTGTGTGTATTTGTGCGTGCGTGTATACGTGCATGGGTGCGTGCGATCGTGCGTATGTGCGTGCGTGCCGCGTACATGCGGACGTGCGTGTCCGCGTGCGTGTGTGTTTCTGGATTGTTTTTCTATGATAGCATGGACTGCCAAAGTTAATTTATTGTGGCTTCTTGTATTATATTGAATCTTTATACAGAATTATATTAAACTCGCTTGCACTCACGGGTGTTGTAGTTTTTTTTGCTGGAATAGAAGCTTTAAGGTCTCTAACTAAATCCAGTCAACCTTGATTAAAAGCCCCACAATGATGTGTTTGGAAAATACCAACAATAAAAAATAAAATAAAAAAATAAAAAAAATAAATCCAGTCAACGCACATGTTTGCCTTTATACTTTCCGGAACCCATACTTCTCTTCTCTTTGACTGCTGCCTGCGTTCATGATGAGAGAACAAGAATCCACTGGATAATGTCATTTACATATATGTAAACGTGAAACCTTTTGCGCTGTGTTAAGGGGAGATAACTATTCCTGGGGACATTTTTCATGACAGAGCTCGACATTAGACCAAATAAGAATATATGTTGGTTTAGGGTAACCCGACCGACCCTATTTTTTCTCGCCGACCCTATCACTTTTTTTTCATTTCTCAAAAAAACCCAAAAAAACTGTTTGCACATTTTGCGAACCATACCGAGACAAAGGGAAGTAACCTCCTTTAACATCGACTAAATTTAGAAGAAAGAAAAAAAATAAAAATAAAAAGGCGACCCTATTTTTTTGGTCACGTTACCCTTAACCAACATCTATTATATTTGTTTGGCCTTAGGGTAACCCATAGACCATTTATCCTGGACCGCCAACTAGCTCTCTCTCCGCTCTATCTCTCTATTACGAGGTAGCGCCTCTCGTGGCCTTTCAGAAATCTGGGGGGCGTCATATCCGGTGTCGATTGTAAACATGGACGCTATTATCGAAGTTGCCGAGGTAAGTTCTGAAAATGCTAAAATAAACTCAGCAAAAGTGCATATGGAACATGTTTTTCGATGAGTTTTGTAAAGTTTAGTTTGGAGTTTTGGAAAATCCAGTTCATTGTCACAAATAACTGGAGCGTGCTTTCTTTCCACTGTCTTCGAATCGCTGGCCTTTCAAACCGGACGTGACGCGCCCCTGAAAGTCGAGAGAGAGCTGGGGTCGTAACCTCGAAGGGTCACGTGACGAGTTGGCGGTCCAGGCTATTTGGTCTATGGGTAACCCGACCGACCCTATTTTTTCTCGCCGACCCTAAAAACAAACAAACAAAAAAACAACTCTGGCACATTTTGCGAAACATACCAAGAATAAATAGAAATAAAAAAAATTAAAAAAATTAAAAAGCCGACCTACCGACCCTATCTCTTTCGGTCATGTTATCCTAAACCAACATATATTTGTGTTTGGCCTTATGACGAAGCGGCTCGTGTTACGGCTAATCCAGTTTTCCTCTCCGCTGCTCGCACGAGAAGATTAAGCTCGTTTCAACTGATGGGACATTCTTCAAAGCCGGTCAACGGTGCAGCCCTCGATTCTGCTGCCAGCTTATGCATTGCCCATTGGGCCAAACCACAAGCACTGTATCGATCATTGCAAATAACTGATGGGACATTCTTCAAAGCCGGTCAGCGGTGCAACCCTTCAGCGTTCCAGAATTGTCTGGTTACGTGTGAGCTCGTTTGCCCATTTGGGTTCCCCACACAATACTCTGAGAGCATAGTCAGCTTACTCCGCTTTCGTTGAGTAGGCCTGCTGGGTATTTTCTTGTTTCCATAATCCACCGAACTCTGACATGGATTACAGGATCTTTTCCGTGCGCACTTGGCATTGTGCTGGCATGTACACACGAAGGGGGTTAAGTCACTAGCAGGTCTGCACATAAGTTGACCTGGGAGATCGAAAAAATCTCCACTCTTAACACACCATGCGGCAGCGACCGTGATTCGAACTCAGTCACGACCTCCCGATTAGGAGGCCGACGTCTTACCACCACGCCACTGCGCCCGTGGGTGCAACCCTTCGATTCTGCTGCCAGCGTATGCATTCTTCATGAGGCCAACCCCACGCACTGTATCGATCATTGCAGATACCTTTGTACTTTGGGGTTTTCGTATCTGTTTTCCAACATTTTTGTCCTGCTGCTTGGGCGGGGATGTAGCTCAGTCGGTAGCGCGCTGGATTTGTATCCAGTTGGCCGCTGTCAGCGTGAGTTCGTCCCCACGTTCGGCGAGAGATTCATTTCTCAGAGTCAACTTTGCGTGCAGACTCTCCTCGGTGTCCGAACACCCCCCGTGTGTACACGCAAGCACAAGACCAAGTGCGCACGAAAAAGATCCTGTAATCCATGTCAGAGTTCGGTGGGTTATAGAAACACGAAAATACCCAGCATGCTTCCTCCGAAAGCGGCGTATGGCTGCCTAAATGGCGGGGTAAAAACGGTCATACACGTAAAATTCCACTCGTGCAAAAAACACGAGTGTTCGTGGGTGTTTCAGCCCACGAACGCAGAAGAAGAAGAAGAAGCAGTCCTGCTGCTTGTACGTTTTGATAAATTGATTTTTTAGTAAGAGGACCACTACCCCTTTTCAAAGGCAGTGATATTTCGTGAAGGTATATTAATTAGGTCTTGATAAAGACTACTTAATTCCATAGCCAAAGCCCTTCCCTCTATCAAGCCTCAAAGGCTACTGGGTCACCGGGTATTCCTCTGAAATTCAACGGATACCCGTCGTTTGCACGAGTGGAGTTTGCGTTTGAAAGAAATTTACCGATGGAAAAAAAGCGATACATGTATACGTATATAGCTGGCTTCGAAGCCTTGTCGAGGAGTATAATCAGCATTCAAGCCGCCAAAAATATATATTTCACTCGCAAAACAATGGTGGTCTGTTTCATCCTGAACTCAGGTCAAAATGAGTTACTTCCCTTCGGGCATCATTTATCCCTGAAGGATGCCTTGGTTCTCTTTCTGTGGGTAAGAAATCGATTTATTTTAACATATCTAGAGCTTTTTGTAATATGTTATTGATATGAGCAGATTCGCGATCGTCGATAATGATTTTTCATGGTGTTGTGTAATTTTTAAATTACAAAGGAATTGATATGTAAGACAGTTTTAAGCGAGCTATCTTTCGCGGGTGTATTTACTGTGCAAACAACTCTAAATATGGCAAAAGTGTCACGTGATAATCAACTTTGGCTACAAAGCAGACGATACTTTTTGTCGTAACCAGTTGGAAGTGATCCAACAATATCACGTTCTCCTTCCCACAGCAGTCTCAACATTTCGACTTGTTTTAACCCAAGAACGATGTCTTTATCATAACTGTGAAGAACAGAACGGAGATCACTGTCGAAGTCGGCCAATCTGCAATCATTTTCGTCTCAGTTGGGAGATAACTCTGTATTCTTGTTTTGATAGATTCCGCGCAGTAATGATGCACCCTGTCAGAGAGACCATGAGCGATAGCGTGGACCGATGATTATCAGAATGGATCTGTTTGTCTGGAATCGATTTTGAGAGCAATGACATCGCAAAACATGCACATTATTGAAAGAAGGGGAATGTTCAAGTAACCGATGGGTCTCAAATGAACTATAACTTGGTGTAATACAGTACCCTACTTGTAAAAGAGTTCCTTTTATATGTGCAATTATTCTCGTGTGAGCGATTGTGTTTACCACTTTCCGCCACAGATCTAGCCTATGTGGGAGTTTACACTTGATATAAGCAGAGACATAGATAGTATGTATGTCTCTGATATAAGCATCCTATTACTTGCACACATATCAACGTTGAACAGCCTGGCTGATTTCTGTATAGAATGAGAATTTTGTGCTGATTAAAATTCGCAGATTGTTAATTGCACGGGGGATAACCTGACATAAGCGGGGCGGAAGTTATACGCGGGTCCTGACACGATTGAAGGCACGTTTTAGTCAATTTTCTTGGATTTGTTTGATTTACGTCGGGATTTAAAGTAAGCAACTGATTTAGCGATG
>NW_027129182.1:12500-38634 GCF_037325665.1 Littorina saxatilis
TCTCGGAGTTATTTTTCAGCAAAAACCGGCAAGGCAGCACCTTTTGTGATACCAAGTAAGTCAGATGACATCAGTATGTGTGTGTATGTGTGTGTGTGAGAGAGAGAGAGAGAGAGAGAGAGAGAGAGAGAGAGAGAGAGAGAGAGAGAGAGAGAGAGAGAGAGAGAGAGAGACTAACTTTATTAGTTTATGCCACAAATAATATATAACATTATTTATCTCTGGGACGGTTCCCAGTATACCAGCAAATTATGTGTTGATCCACCCACACCTTCTTGAACTGGCCTTCCCAATATCTACTCTTAGTCTTAAGGCCTTGGAGATATGCAATTTGGCACATTTTTAAAATAAAAGATCCACCTGTCGTATGTGAGATTCAGTTTTCAGAGCAAAATGCTGCCCAGGGACTTCTAGTGGTGATTGAAAAAAAAAAAGAGTACTTGCCTGTGTCAAGTATGTGTCTTTATCCACGCTTGTTGTAAGAGGCAACTTTTCCCAGCTCCTTGTGTTCATGACTGCTTTCTCTTAAAATTAATTACTTTATGACAGTCAGAATACAATGGAACAAGGCTACATAAACCCTGACAGCCTACGACAACGGCCCGACTAAGGCTCAACACCGCGCCAATAAATTCAGCATTGGGCCAATGTTGGGCCATGATTGCTCCGTTTTCGTAGGCTATCAGGGTCAAAGATACATATTGGTAAACTAGTAAAATACATGTTCAGCATCATCAGCAATACCACAAAAGGATTAAAACAAGAAATTCCTCCGATAGGAACTACACCCCCGTCAAAGGGAAATAACCTTCTCAGTTGGTGGCAGTGAGAATGGTTATTTCCCTTTGACCAACGGGGGTGTCCGTCTATACCAGGCCTTGTATAATTTTAATCCACCAATAACTCCCTAACCGTGTGTTTGACTGGTCCCAATTTTTGTAAGGACCGTCTCAGGAATGTATAGAACCTGTTCACCAAGTTTGGTGACGATCGGTCCGTTCATTCTTGAGATCTACTTGCGAACACAAACACATCGAGTGAAACCTATACACACCCCTATACCGGGGGTGTAAAAATCCTATTAGCTGTATGTCAGCGGCACAATGCAACCAGAACCAGCGTTTATGTGGAGTGATCGGGTGCTGGTCACTACCGCGAGCGTCACTACCGCGAGTACCACTACCGCGTCTCACACTAAAGTTGTGTTTCCGTACCCGCGATAGCGTTTTTCCAGCGGTGCGACGAAAATCAAGCACATAGAAAATGACCAGGAGTGTTTCCACACGCGCGACGCGTTAGCGGCGCGACAAGCGGCAAGCGACGCGATTTTTTTGAAAGGGTCCTGGAGCGATTTTTTCGCGTTGTCGCGCGGCAACGCGGGAGTTTACAGATTTTACCGCATGTTTAAAACGCAAGTACGGAAACACGTCACGCGTTTGCGCGCGTTTTCTTTTGTCGCTGCCGCTGTCGCGGGTACGGAAACAGAACTTACCGCGAGTACGACACTACCGCGAGTACGACACTACCGCGAGTATAACACTACCGCGTGTCACACTGCCGCGAGTATAACATTACCGCGTGTCATTTTATGACTTCCATGGCTGAAGGCAAAGGTTGAAATGTTTCCTTGAAATATAAAACAAAAAGGCCTGGTCTGTTCTCTGAACACTAATTCAATGTTTGTCATGCTAACCAAGAACTCAAAACGATCAGAACACACTATCAGAATACATATAGAATGGGTTGCTTCCAATCAAAGCCGTTAGAACACAAACTCACAAGAAGTAAGTTTGCATGCGTTCTCTCTACGGTTATGGTACTCGCGGTTGTGGTACGCGCGGTAGTGTGACACGCGGCAGTGTTATACTCGCGGTAGTGTCGTACTCGCGGTAGTGTGACACGCGGTAGTGTTACACGCGGTAGTGTCGTACTCGCCGTAGTGTGACACGCGGTAGTGACGCTCGCGGTAGTGTCGCATAACCGGAGTGATCTGGAAAAGTGTCAATCTCTCTCTCTCTCTCTCTCTCTCTCTCGCTCGCTCGCTCTCTCTCTCACTCTCACACACACACACACACACACACACACACACACACACACACAAACACACACACACACACACACACACATACTGATGTCATCTGACTTACTTGGTATCACAAAAGGTGCTGCCTTGCCGGTTTTTGCTGAAAAATAACTCCGAGACAATTAGATTCAATGAATACAATGATACAAGTAACCGGCAAGTCATAAATCCAAGAAGGTGTGGGGACCGACACAAAATAGGCTGGTTGTGGGGTCCGTCACAGAGAAATTAGGTCGAAAGTGGGGTCCGACACAGAAAGTGGGGACCGACACAATGAATTATGGGAACCGTCACGCCTACGTCACAAAAGTGTGTGGGGACCGAACACAGCCAATTTCACTGACTACTTTTGTTGTTTTTATTATTACGGCTGTTTGGATGGCCCTACAATCTTGAAACTTGGGCTGTCTGCTACAGACATGTTGAACTTTTTGCTGGACCAACGACAGTTACAAGCAGGCATTTTTTGGTAGGATATTTCTTGCCGATGCTACGAATTATGCAGTTTTGCAGTAAAGTGGAAGGCATTCTACCTAATAACGGCTAAAATATCAAAAACCTTCAATCCAACAGCACCTAGGCATGTAGTGTAAACACTCACAGATCTAACAAGACCATTCTCAGAGAGCAACATTGCGTAATACTACCATAAATGGATGTTTTGTCCGCGAATTTTGGCGTGTGGGAACCGAGTGGGAACCGAACACAAAGGGTCAGGGCACCGAACACAAAGCGTAGGGGAACCGTCACAGTGTCACCGGTGTGGGAAGCAAAACACAAAATGGCCAAAGTTGCCTGGCGTCACTGGGAAACAGAATTAAAAACAGAAGGCGATGCCCATGGTTGGCTTATTCTGCCCCGACAAACAAAACAAAACAGGCCTACATTCCCCACCCCCCTCCTTAAAATACTTCGCAGAATTCGCACGGATGGATGCGCTCACAAATTCTTTCCCCGTCTCTGTGAATGTGGAAAGCTAATATCTTTTTTACACCTCTTTGACCGCTGCCAATCACTCCAACAAGATTTCCGCAACCTACACACCCTTGTCAACGAACACAAACTGAAACCCCATGAGTTTTTAGATAAACATTGCACGCTTCAATGGAAGCCAGCATACACCCTGTGTCTCTCAATACATAAGGCTGAAATAGGACATCTGTTTTGAAAAACTTCAACCCCTCTCCTCCTTCCCACCCCTCAACCCTCTCTCCCATCGACCCCCCCCCCCCCCCCCCCCCCACGCCCAACAACCAAAGCGCCTACAACACCTATCACATAGCTCTATTCAAACAAGGCTAAATCACATACACCGCCCCCCTACCTGAACTTAAGTTCCCCATTCTGATATATTATTTTAGCAAGTTATATTTAATATTCTTATCGGGCTAATAATTATTTTTATGTTTCTAGTTACGAATGTATTTACTTATTCAGCCAGTTCTTTATTACATTATTTTGGCATTATCCAAAAGTCTAAAAAATATTTTACGTAAATAAAAAGCAAATAAGCCCACAAAACCGCTCCACTTCAACTATATTTCGCGTACACTATGGCAACAACCCCAACAAAATCTTTACTTCCATCCCCATTTTGAAATATCGCAACAACAGACTTCCAGATACATAACACGATCATATGTGTTCTCTGTTTGCATGTCTGTCCAGTGTCTTGTCCCCCCCCCCCCCCCCCCCCCCATAAAGCATATCAACACTACCTGTCCCAAGATAGGCCAATTGGTTCTAAGAGGACGTTAAAACTAATTATCATCATCTCTTGCGCTCTCTGATAGGCCGTGGTTATGTTCTCATTCGGATTTGTTCTTTTAACGAAACACACACACACACACACACACACACACACACACACACACACACACACACACACACACACACACACACACACATGGTGAGGATGAAATACATCTTTTAGACAAATGCATTGCATGCCATAATTATAATAATATCAGAAATAAATTGATGAAACATATAAATAATCCCATACACTTGTATAATTTACCTAGTCAGTTGATACATGATGAAACACTTCATTTACAGCTTGGTAAATATGTACCTGACAGTTTTCTGAAGAAGAAACAATGATTCTTCTTTTATTTCTGTTGTTTGGTTTGTGCCGTATAAGCCTTAAAGGTTTTGTGGCAATAACAGATTATTCTATTCTATTCACACACACACACACACACACACACACACAAACACCAACACACACACACACACACAAACACCAACACACACACACACACACACAAACACCAACACACGCACGCACACACACACACACACACACACAAACGTACCACGCGCGCACCACCACAAACACTGCACATACAAATCGCCCCTAATAGAATTATTATTTATTAAGAAAGAATTTAGAAATTTAGACAAGTTTTAACCAAGAAATTAGGTTAAAACAAGGGAAATTTGAAAAAGCCTAAAGGGAGGTAACTCTGTACCAGCCTGCAGATCCAGAAATGGATACGCGAACAAGTTAGATCTAATTTTGAACAGGTTAAACAGGAAAAGCGGTCAACTTTTCACTGCTGTTCAACACAGGACTTGGTAAAGAAGAAGTTTTCTGCTTTATTCAATTGGATCGCTTTAAAGGCGATGCAACTTTCACGGTGACCACATTATAAAACATCAGAAATTGTGAAAGAAACAATTGAAAGTCAGCAGACTTTCTTCCGAGATTTGTTAAAATCTCTTAGCAGAGAAAGAGAGAGAAATAAGTATCCCTTCACAGACAGCCTATTGGGAGCATCAGACCCTCCTCAAGGGGGACCAAGATTTACAGAGCAAAGTCCCTTTGTGGGGGACGTATCGCAAGGTAATCTAGTCCTGAGGAGGACCATTGTATTTGTACCTAGACCAGACACGTGTTTCGACACTATTGTGTCTCATCAGTGGTCAGGTGGTACTGATGGCGAGAGTTGTCAACCCATGGTATCCAACTGAGAAGCAAACCATTCTCTGAATGGTAGCTTCTGTTGGCATGGGAGACTACCCTCATCTGACAACCCCAAGAGGATATCTGTAAAACATCAGATTAAAATTGTTAAAATCTCTTAGCAGAGATAGAGAGTGAAATAAGTATCCCTTCACAGACAGCCTATTGGGAGCATCAGACCCTCCTCAAGGGGGACCGAGATTTACAGAGCAGAGTCCCTTTGTGGGGGACGTATCGCAAGGTAATCTAGTCCTGAGGAGGACCATTGTATTCGTACCTAGACCAGACACGTGTTTCGACACTATTGTGTCTCATACTATTGTGTCTCATCAGTGGTCAGGTGGTACTGATGGCGAAAGTTGTCAACCCATGGTATCCAACTAAGAAGCAAACCATTCTCTGAATGGTAGCTTCTGTTGGCATGGGAGACTACCCTCATCTGACAACCCCAAATTAAGAGGATATCTGTGAAGGGAAACACTTTGATTTAAGGCCAAAGTGTAGAATTGATATTTATTAAGAAAGAATTTAGACATTTAGACAAGTTTTAACCAAGAAATTAGGTTAAAACAAGGGAAATTTGAAAAAGCCTAAAGGGAGGTAACTCTGTACCAGCCTGCAGATCCAGAAATGGATACGCAAACAAGATAGATCTAATTTTGAAAAGGTTTAACAGGAAAAGCGGTCAACTTTTCACTGCTGTTCAACACAGGACTTGGTAAAGAAGAAGTTTTCTGCTTTATTCAATTGGATCGCTTAAAGGCGATGCAACTTTCACGGTGACCACATTATAAAACATCAGAAATTGTGAAAGAAACAATTATATGTATCTTCGGGAAACCACTGTATACAAATCGATGTCGACACAATCTACTACAGGGCTAGCACCAAGAGGAGCAAAGATGCCACGAGGGATTTGTTCTGTCTGGATCTGGGCATCTTGACAATCCCTCCTGATCCTCTCGACTGTCACTCGCAGTGCTGATGTGTCTGTGTCCTATTTTGTAACGCGGATTTCAGGCCCGAGGTGAACGAGAAAGTTAAGGGCAGATTACACCTGCGCAGTTTCAGCGGCACAGACGACGCACTGCATAATTATTACTGATGCTGCGTTAGGGATTATGACGAGTACTTGGCCTGTTTTCCTTTCACGCAACGTGTAGCGGGCTGGGATAATCTACAGTGCGTCGTCTTTCCTGCTGAAGTAACATACAGGGTGACACGAAAAAAACAGATCCCACCAAAAGTTTAATATTTTCTGAAATAATCAGCCGATTCTTTTATTTTTTCAGGTGAGCCAAGCTGAAATGATGTTCTAACAGCCCACCAAGTTTGAGCTTCAAGATGTCATGGACAACGGAGCATAAGACATTTATAGTCGAGGCCTATTTTCGGTCGAATTCTATCCACGCTGCTCAACTGGAATTCAAAAGACAGTTTGGACGTAGAGACTTTCCTGTTAAATCAGTTATCTATGGATGGAGGGATAAGTTCAGAGACCATGGGACTGTCAATAACCTCAATAGTAAAAACCCTAACAGGGGATCCCACTCTGGTCGACCTAAATCAGCAAGGACACCGAGGAATATTGATTCAGTCAGAGAGTCTGTTGTGCGCAGCCCGAGCAAATCTGTTCGCCGGCGAAAATAGGCCTCGACTATAAATGTCTTATGCTCCGTTGTCCATGACATCTTGAAGCTCAAACTTGGTGGGCTGTTAGAACATCATTTCAGCTTGGCTCACCTGAAAAAATAAAAGAATCGGCTGATTATTTCAGAAAATATTAAACTTTTGGTGGGATCTGTTTTTTTCGTGTCACCCTGTAGATGAGCGCCAGGCCTTACCAACCGGGTGGGAGCCAGCCGCCGCGGTGGAGGACTGGTTGAAAGTTAGATTTGTTGTGATTTCAACGAATTAGACCCCGCGGTTTGTTCTGTCCCGTTCGGGTGGCACCCATTTTCTGGTCGTGCACTTCAGCCCTGTAGACACACCCGGGCTATCACGTGTGCGGTATTTTGTCGCGTTGTGATGCACAGTTTCTTCCACTCCTCCTTCTCCTTCTCCTTCTTCTGCGTTCCATGGCTGTAAGGGGCAAATTCCACTTGCGCAGAGTTAGCGGCGCTGCATGCTGCGATAGGGATTATAACGAGTACTTGGCCTGTTTTCTTTCACGGCTGTGAAAAAAAAGAGAGAATTACCTCAATAATCTGCAGTGCGTCGTCTGTGCCGCAGACTCTGCGCAGGTGTAATTTGCCCTTAACTCTAACGAACACGCGTGTTTTTTGCACGATAACGCTTTTACGTGCGTGGACATTAAACCCCTCGACATTGACGCCATCACACTCCGTTTTGGGGAGATGCATTCTGGGTCGTTTTTGCATTCTGGGTAGTTTTATGCTTCTTTTCTGTGCGCCCTTGGTCTTTTGTAACGCGGATTTAGACAGGCCCATGCTTAAAGTGCGCAGTATTTTCTCGCGCAGGTTTGCACAATTTCTTCTTCTCCTGCTCCTGCTCCTTCTCCTTATTCCCGTGGGCGAGGGCTGAATGTAAAGAAGCACCTGTTTGCTTATACCATTTTTTTTTAAACAGTTTTTTGTTGTTGTTGCTTATACCATTACCCTCGTTAATAAAGAGTTTGTCTTGTCTTGTCTTGTCTTGTCTTGTCTTATTCTGCGTTCCATGGTGTTGCGCAGCCGTACTCCGCTTTCCGAGGGGATGCATGCTTACCTACTACATGCTTCTGTTACCCACCGAACTCTGACATGGATGGAAAGATCTTTCCGGCCGTGTGTTTCAGTTTGTTCGTGTGCTTGGCGTGTACACACAAAAGGGCAAACGGAACCAGATTGTCTGCGCATAATTTGCCCCTGAATTGTCCAGTTTGGATGCCGGCGCGTCCTTATCACGATCGAGGCTAGTGTCACAGTGACATGGATGACATATCTTTCGTTCTTGGTCTTTTGCTCGCGTGTACGTACGAAGGGAGGTAAGGCAAAAGCGGGTCTGCACATTTCACAAATTCAAAAAAGATTCCTTCCTTCTGGTGTAAAACTGTAATAGCCGGCAGCAATTTGTATGCACCATTGTACTACGTCTACCTTAGTACGAACGACGCGAAAAATGGCCACCATTGCTCTCAGCAACAGTAACCCAAAGCTTGGTCAAGGAACGTTTTTCACTCCGGCGTACACCTGTCGTGGGGAGTAAATTGCTCGTGCTAGGGGGGGGGGGGGTGTTTATTTGTAAGGGGAGTACATTATTCGTACGAATTGTTTACTTAGGAGTTCACCTGTCGTAGTGAGTAATTTGCTCGTGCTATACTCCCGGTCTGTCAAACGGCGTATTTTGCACATTGAGATGCTCGGTGTTTGCCTGTTTGTTATATCACGCTCGCGGTTACGTACACGGACACTCATACACGCGCGTGCAAGTACGCGCGCTCTCACATACGCAGGCACACACACACACACACACACACACACACACACACACACACACACACACACTCCGACGCATGCACGCACCCAAGCTCGCACGCACATACACAAACACACACTCACACACACACACACACATACACACACACACATACACACACACATACACATTCAAGCACGCACGCACGCTCACACACACACACACACACACACACACACACACACTCACACACACACACACACTCGTTCAAATTTTCGTTTAGAATGAAATGCTTCAGAAACAAAAATTTCTTGTTGTTTGAGATTCTTGACATAAAAGCACAAGGTGCACAATGAAAAAGACGAACAGCCTTTGATCTAAAACGGAAAAAAAATAGCGATCCAGTGCACTATTTAGGCATTGTTCACGAAACACTGCGTGTGACTAACACTAATGGACAATTAAGTGACAACCCTACTTGCTGTATAAGGCAAAAAGTAACTCTTGGATATTCTGTCGTAGTTCTTTATATTGTGACTGTCTGGTTTTGTCAAAAATCAAACGTTCCATTATCTAGCATTCATTTTTGATTTTATTCTGTATTTCGGAACGATCGGTGTCTATCTGTTTTTTTCTGATTTCTTCTTTCTATTGTTCATCTGAGAAGGAGGGGGGAGGGGGGGAGGGTCTAGGCTTAAAGCATTGGCAGTTCTCAGATAGTGAGCCGAACTCTTTTTACGGGAGGAATCAGCTACCTTTAAAGCTGATCATCTCTTGTCCGTGGAGTTCTGTGGTTAATTCGTGAACAAAGCCTTGTTTCGTGTCGTTAATTTCGAAGCCGTGAGGGACACTGAAAAGAAGAGACTATGTCGGAACCTTTGATCTGAAAACGCTTGGAAGAGCTTTAATTAGAGCCCTGGGATCAACAATTCAGTTTCATCTGTTTCCTTTTGATGGCTGGACTATTGAGGCGGTCGGGGTTTTACTTTACAAATGGCTGAACGCGGAAAGTTATATGGTTGAAATGTCTTTGTAGTTATCCTAAACGACTACTATATTACTACTAAATGACTTCTATTTGCTTAAATCTCAGCGCCGACGTGATATGATCCAGCCGCGAGCTAAACGAATACACTCAGAGGAGTGTATGATCGCTCGATTGCACGCACGCACACACACACAGTAAAACCCCTGTCACACTAGGGCTGCGTCCTCAAGGCGTTCCCGCGGCGTCCAAAACAAATAAAGAACGCCGAGGTGCGCACAGTAGGGTCTCCTACAGCGCCGGAGCAACGCGGTGGCATCTCCATCATCCAAGAACGCCATGCAACGGCGCGCACTTTGAGCATGCACAAAGTACGCGCCGTCGCTCGGCGTTCTGATATGCGCGTGGTAGGAACGCCGTAGGGTCGCCGTAGCAGCGCAGTAAGGTCTCCTACAGCGCCACTAGAGCTCCGTGGGCGCGCAAGTACAGACGCAGTGGTAGTCGACGGCGCTTGCACGGAGACCTCACGGAGACCTCACGGAGGCGTCACGGAGACCTCACGGAGTCCTTGGGGATTTCACTGCGCTTCTACCGCGTCCGTCAGCGTTGGCATGACGTTTGCAGGAAGTTGCCAGTGCGTTGTGAGACAACCCCATAACGCAGAGTACACTCCCATGTTGTATACATGCACTTCCGCTTAATCGACACGCCGTGGACACCAAGTGACAACTCCTAGCACGCCGTGAGCACTCCGTAAGAGCGCAGTCAATCGCAGAATGTTCCTGCGATCCCACGGCGCTTTGAGAAATGTACAACGCCGGGACAACTCCGTGGAAACGCGGTGCAGTGTGACAGTGGTTTAACACACACACACACACACACACACACACACACACACACACACACACACGCACAGAATACACAGAATATCACTGACCCTCAGACTGTATCTTTAGAAACCTGAATTCCCAAAATGTTTCACAAGGGATTTATTTGACCTTTTGGCCTATAGGACTTTGAAACTAAGAAAAGACAACACATGCACTTACACACACAAATTGATTATCCACGCAAACACAAAAAAGCAACTATCACTAACATTCCACAAAATCAATGAAAATTACGACCACGAATTTCCACAAACAGAAAAGGGAAATTCCTGGTTTTCTAATCCAAAGAGCATAATCAGAATGTGTGGCAGCCATGGTTAAGGGAACGGAATTGCAAGTCACGATTTCTCAATAGCTGACTATGGCGCAGCGCGTCAATATTTGTACTGGAAACCACGATTCACCCCAGGCTGACAGCTGGTAGCATGCAACACGATTCACGATGAAGGCGAAACGCGGTTCCTGACACAGTGTTTACTATCGTCAGTCCCTCACAAGATTCATCGATCCAATATGCGACAGTGTTCAGGGCAAAATCGTTATCAGTCGCACAGCATACTTTTGAGTTACGAGTTGAAAACAGTCGACAAATAAGAATATACTGATATTGACATTTTGAGGTTTTGGGGCTCAGGCCAAATAAAAATATATCGTTGGTTTAGGGTAACGTGACCAAAAAAGATAAGGTCGGTAGGTCGGCTTTTTGTGTGTGTTTTTTTCTTAAATTTAGTCGATTTTAGAGGAGGTTTCTTCTGCACAATGTGCCAAAAGTGGTGGGTTTTTTAGAAATGAAAATAAGTGTTAGGGTCGGCAGGAAAAAATAGGGTCGGTTGGGTTACCCTAAACCAACATATATTTTTATTTGACCTCATAGAGGCTTGAATACCACCTGTTTTTTACAGGTCGTGTGGTTCAGCAATTCTTGCTCTAGTACACTACTTTGAGAGCTGATTTAAAAGCAAAAATATATTATCATAACACGTTTTTTGAGGGGCGCCGTGTGTCAATATTTGTACTGAAAGCCAGGCTCTCAACACGCTGACAACCGGTAGCAACACGGTTCACGATGAAGTCGAACCACCACTGTTCTTTCATCGTCTTTCATTTGCAGCGGTCGGCACTCCCATGATCTATCGATCCAGTATGAGACTGTGTTCGGGAGAACAAAATCGATATAAGTCGTACAGTACACTTTTGAGATACGAGATACATGTCAGCAGATGAAAATTTACTGATTTTGAAATGTCGAGTTTATGTTGGATCCTAAAGTCAACCCTTTTTTTTGGGGGGGGGGGGTGGGTGGGGGGTGGGTGGGGGGATAGGGTATTGTGTTCAGCATTTGTTGCTCTAGAACACGACTTTGAGAGCTGAATTTGAAAACAAAAATCCGACATTACGGGGTTTCGTGGGCGGTGTGTGTCAATATTTGTACTAACAAGAAGAGCAAACGCTCGATCGAGTCACTTTCGCAGTTCTGAATATTATATGAGGCATCAGATGGACAGGAAGAAATTGCTATTCACAACACAATGAGTCACGTTCACATAAAATTTGAGCCCGGTCACTTTTATAGTTTCCGAGAAAAGCCCAACGTTAAGTTGTGTGTTGCCGAACAGAAAAGGCTAGTTATCTCCCTTGTTTTTCTGATAACGTTCGTAAAAGGCTACAGATGTAAATACTTTGATGTAAAGAATAATCCTACAAAGTTTCAATCACATCCGATGAACTTTGTCAAAGATATAAAATGTCTAATTTTTCCTTTGACGCTGACCTGTGACCTTGAAAAAGGTCAAAGGTCAACGAAACCATCGTTAAAGTGTAGAGGTCATTGGAGGTCACGACTAAACAAAATATGAGCCCGATCGCTTTGATAGTTTCCGAGAAAAGTCCAACGTTAAGGTGGTGTCTACGGACGGCCGGCCGGACGGCCGGCCGGACAGACTAACACTGACCGATTACATAGAGTCACTTTTTCTCAAGTGACTCAAAAACCACTGTTCACCACAGCCTGACAACCGGCAGCAACACGATTCACGATGAAGGCGAACCACTATTGTTCCTTTCATCGTCTTTCATTATCAGCAGTCTGCACTCCCATGATCTATCGATCCAATATGAGACAGTGTTCGCGACAAAATCGATTAAGTCGTACAGCATTTTTTTGAGATCCGAGATACAGGTCGGCAGATGAAGTATCGATTGTATTGATTTTGACATTTCGAGGTTTTTTGGGGGGCGGTCAGCGGGCCACGGTCTCGGAGACCAATGTCTGTTTCGGTAAAACAAACGTACAGTATCTTTACCAATAACAGCTTCCGAGTTACGGCGTCTCTACCAGCTGCCAAGGCATGTGCAGGCATTATGAGATATTCTTTTATTCTTCTCTTAAAAGGCGCGCACAGATGCTGTTGACATTTGCCGGATCACCGTCGGCTTGTCCAAGTCGTAAACATGGAAATATCAGCCGAGAAAACTCTCCCTCCAACCTTTCTTTTCGTGAAATGTCAAAGCTGTTTGAAATACGAAACGAGGTCAGTGGTTCAGTGAAGTGTTTGTTTTCTTTTTTATCTCGTGTCCACGAAATCCTTGTCAAATCCTCGATGTTGTCAGCAAAGACTATAACGCTTTTCATTTATTTATTTTTTAATTCTTGCATCGGTGACAGATTTTTCTTGGCGCTCACATGACAGAAACAAGTCAGCGCTGTTTACAAGACCATAAGAACTCTGCGTCACTAATTGTGTGTGAGTGTACCATTTCTGGTGAAACAGATCCTTGGAAATTGCTCTGACAGTTCTAGTACATGTACTATACTACATTTCGTCAACCGCTGTACAGATCCTTCGAGGCTTTTCACGCAGGTGAGATTTATTTGTTTGTTTGTTTGCTTAACGCCCAGCCGACCACGAAGGGCCATATCAGGTGCTGCTTTGACATATAACGTGCGCCACACACAAGACAGAAGTCGCAGCACAGGCACCACGAAGGTGCTGCCTTGACATATAACGTGCGCCACACACAAGGCAGAAGTCGCAGCACAGGCTTCATGTCTCACCCAGTCACATTATTCTGACACCGGACCAACCAGTCCTAGCACTAACCCCATAATGCCAGACGCCAGGCGGAGCAGCCACTAGAATGTCTAAAATGCCAATTTTAAAGTCTTAGGTATGACCCGGCCGGGGTTCGAACCCACGACCTCCCGATCACGGGGCGGACGCCTTACCACTAGGCCAACCGTGCCGGTACAGGTGAGATGAAGAGCATCCTTCCGCTTGGAGACATACCAACAATGAACAGCCTGGGTGTTCTCTGTGCGCAGCGTGATTTTCTTGATGAATTGGTTGCGTGAAAGCCACTGGTGTCTTTTTAAGAAATTAATTCATAAAATGAAATTGCAACTTACCTTAGTGTTGATTTTGGGTATAATTGTGACCCTACACCACGGAATGGGTCGCATGTCACCTTTGCATGATTTTTATATTTTTACATTGTCCGAAAGAGTTTTTGATGCTCTATCCAGTGGTGAAAACCGTTTTAGAAAAGAGCGAAAACTGTTTGAGTTATAAGCCTGTGACTAAGGTGACCCTCACACTGTTACCAGACACTCCCCGGACTTATATTAAGCCTAGCGCAGAACGGTGCGTGGTGACATGCGACTCATTTCGTGGTGGAGGGTCACAATAATGGTCTTATTCCATGTAAAAGCCTGGCCAGTTATGGTGACGGTTTTATCCTATGTAAAAGCCTGACCAGTTATGGTGATGGTCTTATCCTATGTAAAAGCCTGGTCAGTTATGGTGATGGTCTTATCCTATGTAAAAGCCTGGTCAGTTATGGTGATGGTCTTATCCTATGTAAAAGCCTGGCCAGTTATGGTGACGGTCTTATCCTATGTAAAAGCCTGGCCAGTTATGGTGATGGTCTTATCCTATGTAAAAGCCTGGCCAGTTATGGTGATCGTCTTATTCCATGTAAAAAAAAAGCCTGGCCAGTTATGGAGACGGTCTTATCCTATGTAAAAGCCTGGCCAGTTATGGTGATCGTCTTATTCCATGTAAAAAAAAAGCCTGGCCAGTTATGGTGACGGTCTTATCCTATGTAAAAGCCTGGCCAGTTATGGTGATGGTCTTATCCTATGTAAAAGCCTGGCCAGTTATGGTGATGGTCGTATTCCATGTAAAAGCCTGGCCAGTTATGGTGATGGTCGTATTCCATGTAAAAGCCTGGCCAGTTATGGTGATGGTCGTATTCCATGTAAAAGCCTGGCCAGTTATGGTGATGGTCGTATTCCATGTAAAAGCCTGGTCAGTTATGGTGATGGTCGTATTCCATGTAAAAGCCTGGCCAGTTATGGTGATGGTCGTATTCCATGTAAAAGCCTGGCCTAGTCTGAGGGTGGGATTTTTGCGAAAAGGAGTGTGCCTTTAAAGGACAAAATTAGATGCTAACGATGATATTTGGGTTCCTTTGTGTCCAGATTAGATGCGGATTTGTCCATGCTGTGCATGTGTCGCCTGTGGGTTGCTGCGTAAATGAAATCACGTGTGATTAACTAACATCTTCTGTGCACGAGGGTCAGTTGATGGCGGCAAGCGTGACTGAAACCGCTGGTGTGTACGTATAGATCTTTCATGTTCATCATTTCATTGCATTACCATTATTATGTCCCAATGCTGTGAAATTCGGGTCGCTTTCTCCCAGTGGAAAGCTAGCAGCAACGAGACTCAGGTGTGTGCGGGTTTCGGTGTAACCAGCTACCTGCACTTGGGGCAGAATGACCGAGTTCTTTTGGTTTAAACAAGGTTTTATTCAGTCGGACATGGTATAGTAGTAAAACGAGAAATAATAGGGACACCAACACGAGTTCTTTTGCGTGCCAGTGTGGTGACACAGGGGTGGGACATGGATACCGTCTCTGAGTCGACACATGAAGTTGACCCGTGTCCGTCCCGGCCTGGAATTCCAGTGCTTTACCGACTGAGCTACCCAGACCCATCTGTCTCTTTGATTCTCACTGATGAAAAGTGATGGACTAAAAATGTATGTCTTTTGATTTAGAATGTTGACCGTGTATCGATTGGACATTGTATTCCCCCTCTTTGAGCCATGTGACGTCAGACGTCGATTACAACTCATATTTAGACGGTTTGCCGAGACTAAAAAAGAGTGCCAGCATTCTATCGTTGAAGGAATACAAGAATTTCTGACTAAAATGGATCGACACATAAATGTTATTTGTTATCTACACCCCCTCTTGTCAGCTTCGCTCCGCCGCCGACACTCGACTCTTCCGACTCCCCACAGTGCAAACAAAGACATGTGGCGAGAGGTCCTTCGCCTATCAAGCCCCTGTGACCTGGAATAGATTACCTCTGCCTCTCAGACACACAGATTCTCTCACTACATTCAAGACAAATCTCAAAACACACCTCTTTCAGCGCAAGTGATTTTTTTCCCTCCAGCATCTCCCCACCCACCCCATCCCGCCCCACCTCACCCCCTACCTAGTGCCTAAAATAACGTGTATATATATTTTCTGCGCTTTGTGTCAGCACTGTTTGTGTGTGTGTAAATAGTACTGTTGACACGTTTTTATATAGAAGCCTACTGTGGTTCTTGTGCTTAGGCTGTGTATTGGACTGTCACTGTATGCCTGCATTATTAGTTGTCAGTAATTATTACATGTGCTGATTGTTCTCTTTGCCTGCGCGCGTACAGTATGTTGGTTATGTTTGGTCATAGTATGTTTGCTTATGTTTGGTCGTTATCTTTGCCTGTGCGTGTATTGTATGCTTGGTCGTTTTCTTTGCCTGTGCATGTATAGTTTGTTGGTTATGTTTGGTCGGTTTCTTTGCCTGTGCGTGTATAGTATGCTTGGTCGATGTATGTATTGTAAAGCGCTAAGAGTAGACATTTTTTCTAGAATAGCGCTATAAAAGTTTGCATTATTATTATTATTATTATTATTATTATTATTATTATTATTATTATTATTATTATTATTATTATTATTATTATTATATATATTTTTTTTTTCTCTCTCTTCTTCTTTTTCCTCTTCTCTCTCTTCTTCTTTTTCCTCTTCTCTCTCTTCTTCTTTTTCCTCTTCTCTCTCTTCTTCTTTTTCCTCTTCTCTCTCTTCTTCTTTTTCCTCTTCTCTCTCTTCTTCTTTTTCCTTTTCTCTCTTTCTCTTCTTCCTTTTTTTTCTCTCTTCTTTTTCTTCTTGATGTATTTATGTTTTATGTTTGTTTCATTCTCGTTTTTGCTTGTCCCGACGCTTGTTCCTTCTGCCAGTATGCTCCCACGCCGCCCCAGCACTCACTGCAACATCCACCCCTGAACTTCGTTCCGCCGCCAGACTTTGTAGAATCAATGAGCCCCCGGTGTTGGTCAGACACCTGGGCACCCTCACCAATTCTACAGACACTCCAGGGAAGGATGTCAGGCCGCTGCGGTAGGCTACCCTCGGAAGATGACACTGCACTGCTGCTGAGTCACTTCGACGGTGTTCAGTATTGGTCCTGTTACTGGCAAGGGACACAGGCACCGCTACCTACTAAGCCCTCTACTTACGACACTGACTGTTAAGTCGCGGAGCCAGACTGAGTGAGCGTCTCCTCAAAGAGCAGACCGCCACTGCGTTTCCTCCGTCGACCCCCCCCCCCCCCCCCCCAGAGCATCCCAGGCCGGCAGCAGAATATTCAGGGATGGCTGGAACAGGAACACTGGGACCAAGGTCACCATGAGAGCCCTGAGCAGGAAGGGTCACAAGAATCGAGACAATTTATTTTTTATTTTTTTTATTTTCGCGCTTTCTGAGTCAATCGCATTCGTGAAGTGAATGACACTCGGCTGTGTGATCCCAGCCTTCCCATGGGAACTTTAGCACTTCCACTCTCGGTGGGAGCCGATCGAAGCTCGAAAAAACCCACGCGCCCCTTATGGGATTCGAACCACGATCTCCCGGCCCACAGTCCGATGCGCCACGGGGGCCGGTTGTATTTTTACCGACATATGACATTTGACGCAGATCTCGACAGCCGTTGTTCAACTCGACCGCTATAGCACGGTATCGTAGACCAATGACGGTTCCAATCCGTGTCAAATGTCACATTTTGGTCACAAATAGAAATAACGTATATAATTTTGGTCAAAAATAGAAATAACGTTTAATATTTTGGTAAAAAGTAGAAATAACGTTTGATATTTTGGTCAAAAATAGAAATAACGTATACTACTTTTGTCAAATATAGAAATAACGAATGTACTTTGGTAAAAAAAAACAAATTGTGTATAAAGTCAGGAAAGGGGAAACATCATGTCACACATAGTTGTTGTCAAAAGTGTCATCTTTCTCCTTTATGTGAAAATGGCCTCAATCACCCCCATGTCCGGGCTTTTACAATACCATCACCCCCATGTCCGGGCTTTTACAATACCATCACCCCCATGTCCGGGCTTTTACAATACCATCACCCCCCTGTCCGGGCTTTTACAATACCATCACCCTCCTGTCCGGGCTTTTACAATACCATCACCCCCCCTGTCCGGGCTTTTACAATACCATCACCCCCCTGTCCGGGCTTTTACAATACCATCACCCCCCCTGTCCGGGCTTTTACAATACCATCACCCCCCTGTCCGGGCTTTTACAATACCATCACCCCCCTGTCCAGGCTTTTACAATGAGACAAAAGCATCATTTCACAAATGTATTCAAAACGGTGGAAGGAGGGGGCCCGGTAGCTCAGTTGGTAGAGCATTGGACTTGTGATCGGAAGGTCACAGGTTCGACCTCGGGCCGGGACGGACACGGGTCAACTTTATGTGAAGACCCAGAGACGGAAGCCATATCCCTCCCCCGTGTCACCACAATGTCACGTAAAAGACCCCGGTCATTCTGCCATAAGTGCAGATGGCTGATACCACCTAAACACGCATACACTTGTGTATCTCATCAAAAGCCGTGAGGGCGTAAAAACTCAAATTATCATATAACCAATGTCATGTCCTTAAAGGCACAGTAAGCCTCCCGTAAACCATCACAGATACGGTCAGGTTTTTACACACAGTACAAAAACCCTTTCATTTAAACACTCACCGATTGAGAACATCCTATGTGCCCTACGTAAAGAGCGAACAATTTTCAAAGAATTTATTTTTGCGTGGTTTATCTTACTTTATCTTACCCCTGAGCCACCGTGAACCCGTGTGATCCAGTTTCCCTTTTTCACAATGTAGTCGTCAGTTAGTTATTTGAATGCGACTCGATGTGAGCTTATTTACAATAGCACGTTTTTATGCACGAAACAAACGGCTGTGGTTCACAAGAACTCTAGCGATGGCTTTTGACTGTTGAGAGGAACGGCGATATAAACCGTCGTCTGCTACGACCCTTGCGTGACCCTGCTTCCGGGCTTTTCTTTTTTCAAACTTTCACAACTTCGAATTGTACTGATCTTGTCTTGATGAAAAAAAAATTCTTTTATGATTAAAGAATGTTTGTGTAACAAGCTGTCAATTTATTATTTAGATTTTAAAAGTTAGGTCTAGCGCAAAAACGCACCACGGTCCAAAAGCATTTTGATAATCATTGATTCACGGCTATCGCCAGTTTACATCGATAGAATGAGAACCGAAGGGAAGTAACTCATGTTTGACCTGAGTTCAGGATGGGTCCAAAAAGTGTTCGAGACAATCTGCAAAATTAATTCTTTAAAAATTGCTCGCTCTTTACGTAGGGCACCTAGGATGTTCCCGTTTGGTGAGCGTTCAAATGGAAGGGTGTTTGTACTGTGTGTAAAAGCCTGACAGTATCTGTGATGGTTTACGGGAGGCTTACTGTCCGGGCGTGATTTCCGGTATCATAACAGCCGTCCAGCACCAAAACGAGGCGCCATTGTTGTAGAAGACCAAGTCCACGAACATAAATTCTTTGAAAATTTCTCACGCTCGACAGAAAGCAGCCAGGATGTTCCCGTTCGGTGAGCGTTCAAATGGAAGTATGCTTGTACTGTATGTAGACGCTCGGGGAGCTCTGTGATGGTTTACGGGAGGCTTACTGTGCCTTTAAGAGGCAAACTAGCCTGTAGGACAGTAAGCATTCTCTCTTTCCCTTTTTATACCAAATACCTGCAGCCTGGCTGCTTTCTTGGCAGCGAGGGAATGTTCTTGTTGAATTATTTTCGAAGATACATTCTATATCAATCTGCAAAATAAACTCGTCAAAAATTATTTCTTCAATAATTAATTCATAACCAAAATCAATTCATCCAAAATTAATTCAAACGGGTTTGATTCATCAAAAAGTAAATCATCAAAAATAAATTCATCCAAATGTAATCATCACAATTTAAGTCATTAAAAAGTAAATCGTCAACATTTAATTCAACTATATTTGATTCCACATACAGTAAATCATGAAAAATAAATTCATCAACAAGTAAATCATGAAAAATGAATTTGTCTTCACTAGTTTTATTGAAATCTGTGGGGCTTGCTGCGGCTGCGTAGAATAAAACGAGCGGGGGTTAGGGCGGAAGGGGGGGGGGGGGGGGGGGGGGGGGTGGAGGGTGCTAATGTGTTTACTGTGAAGACCTAGAAAAAAGTCTAAGGAGGTAAGGATGTTAGCTTTTGTCTCGGAGATCGAAGGTGACATTTACCCAGCCGCCATTTCGCCCGTCCCATGCTTCCATTTCTCGTGGAAAGTTGTTTGTTCCTGGTCTTGGCTGGCTTCTCTCTCCGTGTCTGTCTTTCTCTCCGTGTCTTGTCTTTGTCTGCATGTCTCTGTAGGTCTGTCTCCGTCTGTCTGCCTCTGTGTCTCTGTCTCTGTAGGTCTCTGTCTGTCTGTTTGTCCGTCTGCCTGTGTTTCAATCTTCCTCTCTCCCCAAGTTTTCCCTCTTTCTCTCTCTCTTTCTGTGTGTGGGTGTGCAGGGGCGGATCACATCATATTTAAGGGGGGGGGGGGGGGGGGGGGTTCCAAATTTCTTTTAGGGACAGATCGACGACGCGAAGCGTTAAGTTGAGGGTACAAAGCAACCAAACCTCCCAGGGGGGTTCGGGGGCAACCCCTCGGAAAATGTTGATTAAAAACAAGGAAAATGGAGCAATCTGTTACAACCTCAGCCAACAAATTACCCAACTACCTTCAAAACCCGTCATTTGGAAGGCAAATGCCGGCTCCCAGGAAAATTTTGATAAAACAACGAAAATGGAGCAATCTGGTGCAATCTGAGCCATCATGTTTTTCTTTATTTTCAGGTTTTTTTAAACTTTTGTTTTAGGATTGGGGATTGGGGTGGAGTTTCCGGAACCCTCTGGGTCCGTCCCTGGTGTGTGTGTGTGTGTGTGTGTGTGTGTGTGTGTGTGTGTGTGTGTGTGTGTGTGTGTGTGTGTGTGTGTGTGTGTGTGTGTGTGTGTGTGTGTCTCTCTCTCTCTCTCTCACACTCTCTCTCTCTCTCTCTCTCTCTCTCTCTCTCTCTCTCTCTCTCTCTCTCTCTCAAAGCTCTTGTGCGTCGAAACCCCGATTCTGTTCATCGATTTATTTTTCAAGTACTAGCAATCATCCATAACACACGAATCATGTGCGAATGTACGTGCTCACATCTCAACTTTAGCAAATGCTTTTTACCATGAAAATACAGTATTTTGTTGTCCTTGCTTGTTTGTTCTTCGTTCGTTCTCCCCAGAAACTATTCACCACTCATGTGCGCGCAAACACACATTACTGTTTGTTTATATTTTCGGAAGATTTAAATCTCCTCTCGATTTGTTATGGAAGGGATGGCGGTTTTTTCCCTGCAGCCTAATTTCCACACAGCAGTCTTTGTTTAAGCTTCTGGGCAAAATAAGTTGAACGATCGTCTCACTTATTTCTTCTTCTTTTTTTTTCAGGTAACAGAGTCACCCTGACACTCCACTAAGAAAACGTTTACGAATTCCAACTCTTAAACCTCACTCACCCACCTAGAACCTTCTACAAACACCCCACCCCCCTCCCACCCCCTCCCACCCCCCCAAAAAAAATAAACCAAGAAAAAAACCAGAAAAAAAACAATTACAAAAGATGGCGGTGCGGTTACTGATGGGGGAACGCAAGAAGCAGCGCAACGGCTACCGCCTTCACGACTACAACAACGGCGACGGCGGCGGTTACCATGGTGACGACTACTCGGAGGACGACGACGAAGACGAGGTCTTCCCGGAGGATGTGACGTCAGACGGGCTGGCGGGGCTGTCCAAACCCCTAATGCATCCTCGCCACAGAACGACCAAAGTGAAAAGTCGAACACCAGAGTGCAAGTGTCGCTCCCTATGCAAGCCAGTCCTGTACTTTCTCCTCATGGTAATTCTCCTAGGATCGTTGGTGTCCATTCTCGTTTACGCTCTCAACAAGCACAAAAACTCGGACCAATCAGGGCCCGCGGGACAAAGCGGAAAGCAGACGTCATCGGGTGCTTTGCATAACGATGGTGGTACGAGCGACTTGATTGGCTGTGATACGATAGTAGTGGAGGACGTATGGGTGCAAGATTTTCCCAAGCTTATGACGGAATCGGCCTTCCGGTTGGTAGACGTGAACCAAGATGGCGTCTTGGATGTGATTATGGGGTTTTTGACAGGTAAGATGTCGGTTTAGATTATGTCTGTTAGTCTGGCTGTGGCCGATGTGAGTGAACGGGTTAAGATTGGAGATTGTTCCAATCTCCCAGGTCAACTTATGTGCATACCTGCTTGTGCCTTGTCCCCCTTCTTCTGTACACGCAAGCACAAGAGTACTTGCGCATGGAAAAGATGCTGTAATCTATGTCAGAGTTCGATGGCTTATATACAGAAACACAAAAAACAACATGCATCCCCCCAAATGCGGCGTATGGCTGCCTAAATGATGGGGGTAAAAACGGTCATATGTGTAAAACCGTGGGAGTTTCATCCCATGAACGAAGACAAAGATGGAGAAGAAGGGAAAGTCTGTATCTTTAAAAATAAAAATAAAATGAAAAAAAAATAAAAGAAGGAAAAGAGACCCACTGACTGCAAACGAGTCATATTAGTTGAGACACACACAGAGAGCATCGCAGAATACAGAAACAAAATCGATCTCGGAGTGGCCAGTTAAGTGGCCTCTGCGCATGCTCTGACATGCATGACGGCCCTCGTGACCTTTTGTTTCTCCCGTTTTCCAGGATGTTATGAATATTCATAAGCAAGGAAAATGGTGCTAACCATGCCAGAAACGATAACTGGCCTCGGAAGACGGAGAGCGCCGTCTCTAGCAGTAAACTGATAGGTAGAGTTAAAAAGAAGAAATACAAAAGAAAAAAAAGAAATAAAATATACAAGCCACATAAAAGTGTGAAGGCACAAAATAACAGCATAGAACTCATGAAGTTAAGACCACAAAGTTTATGGTGAAACAGCAACATATTAGCTAAGAAATCATGTGTGTGCGTTATCTGGCGTATTCAGGAACATTCGCTTTGCTATAATTTGGACACACTTGCAATGGTAGACTCGGAAATGCTCCGTAGCAATGCTAATTGGTTAAAGGACAACGGTTTTGTTGTGCAAAGCTCTTCTGTGCTTGAGTCGTCGCGATTCTTCTTCTTCTTCTTCTTCTTCTTCTTCTTCTTCTTCTTCTTCTTCTTCTTCTTCTTCTTCTTCTTCTTCTTCTTCTTCTTCTTTTTCTTCTTCTTCTTCTTCTTCTTCGTTCATGGGCTTAGACTCCCACGTTCACACATGTTTTTAGCACGAGTGGGTTTTTACGTGTATGACCGTTTTTACCCGGCCATTCAGGCAGCATACGCCGATTTCGGGGGAGGCATGCTGGGTATTTTCGTGTTTCTATAACCCACCGAACTCTGACATGGATTACAGGATCTTTTCCGTGCGCACTCGGTCTTGTGCTTGCATGTACACACGAAGGGGGTTAAGTCACTAGCAGGTCTGCACATAAGTTGACCTGGGAGATCGGAAAAATCTCCACTCTTAACCCACCAGGCGGCAGCGACCGGGATTCGAACTCACGACCTCCCGATTGGGAAGCCGACGTCTTACCACCACGCCACTGCGCCCGTCGTCGCGATTCAATTCATCGTCATATTTTGTAGTGCTGGCGTTGAACCATAAACCGAAGGAATAGACGTTTGCCCGAAATAACTCTGTCGGGATTTGCAAGCGTTGTGGAAGAGTTGCGCCCCAGAGCACCTGTCAAACAATAGCACGTGGTTGACCAGTTAAAACCAGCAATCGCAGCGATTAACTGACTCCGATGTGTATGTTGGGAGTTGCGCCCCGCTAACAAAAACCTCGTGCAAACAGCCTTAACAAGGAAACACACGTTCTAACAGGATACACATTGACGACCTGTTAAAACAACGATAAAAGCAAATAACTGACTCCGATATTTTATGCAGTGCCCGCTCGATATTACCCAATTTCTTTCGAAAATATACACATCGGAGTTTACGATTTGTTGCGGAAATGATCGCTTACCCCGAGTGTTCGCCGACAACATGTTTTGTCTGAGGTCACGTGAGTTTTGACTGCGCCTTTAAGAAGATTAAACAAGTTCAGAATAATGTATTGATAAATGTGATTTCTTGTGTCTTTCAGGTACAGAAGGTTTCAACATACCACAAGTGGTTTGCGACATGTATTTCAACGGTACTCATCCATGTAGTGGGGGCCTGATGGCCTTGGAAGGCCTAACAGGGAGAGAACTCTGGAGACACTATTCCCGGCACGAGTTGTTTGGCGTGAATTGCAACGTCGACATCGACCAAGACGGGGTGTTGGACTGCCTGGGAGGCGGAAGGGCGGCGGTATGCGTTTTGTTTACTTGTTTGTTTAACAGGAAACCCATCACCCATCTCACCCGCAAGCCTAAATTAGCAGTTGTAAATAGCCATGTACATAATCATTGTTTGAATTTTTTTTTTTCATGCTTACTTTTGAGTGCCGTGTCTCTGTTTGTGTTGTTGCCTTGTCATCTTCATGCAATTTATGCGTAAGTGTATGCTTGAGTTGTTATGCAAAAAATTGTGTATGAGTGCGCCTTGAGTCGCCTTGTGGTGAGATATGTGCGCGTTATAATTTCTCGCATTATTATTATTATTATTAGTAGTAGTAGTAGTAGTAGTAGTAGTAGTAGTAGTAGTAGTAGTAGTAGTAGTAGTAGTAATATTATCCCCGAGTACGCTAGTACTAGGGTCCAGCAGACTTTAATTGTCTGTCTGTGTGTGTGTGTGTCTCGACTTAACAGCTTATTGCTTGGAAACTACTGGGCGCAGTTCGTTCAAAAGTTGACACACTAACTTGATAATAGGTCCGATTGATCGTATTAAAACTTCATAATGTTACCTGGGACCTAAATGCGAAATAAACCACAAAAAAACGACTTGGCGGTGGGAGGAATTTGCGGAGCCACATCCAGCCAGGCAGTCTGATAGAACAGCCGAACGCGTCACACAGTGACGAGAAATATAGCGTCATAAAAAGATTACGTCACGGTCGAAAGTCTTTGACGTCAATTAATGCATCATCCCTGTAGTCTTTTTCTCTCGCGCGGTGTGTGTGTGTGTTCATTTTGTGCACATTGTGTTAGTGTTACTGTTTGTGTGTGTGTGTGTGTGTGTGGGGGGGTGTGTATGTGTGTGTGTGTGTGTGCGTGCGCGTGCATGAGTCTGTGTGTGTGTGTGTGTGTGTGTGTGTGTGTGTGTGTAAGAAAGAGAGAGAGAGAGAGAGAGAGAGAGAGAGAGAGTGAGGGAGAGAGAATGTGTGTGTGTGAATGTGTGTGTGCATTTTCACTGTGATCAAATAAAAGAGAAGGGCCAGTCACCACGCACATCCTCGCATGCAATGTATTTATGTAGCAAAGGGAATGCCTGTAATTCACACAGAGCAATCACTTGGTCTTAAACGTGCACAAGACAAAAACTTTCATACTGGGGGAGCGAGCCAGTCTGAAGAGTACTCGGGTCCAGCGCGAGCGTTTTTTATATTTAGTCAAGTTTTGACTAAATATTTTAACATCGAGGGGGAATCGAAACGAGGGTCGTGGTGTATGTGCGTGTGTCTGTGTGTGTGTCTGTGTGTGTGTGTAGAGCGATTCAGACTAAACTACTGGACCGATCTTTATGAAATTTGACATGAGAGTTCCTGGGTATGAAATCCCCGAACGTTTTTTTCATTTTTTTGATAAATGTCTTTGATGACGTCATATCCGGCTTTTCGTGAAAGTTGAGGCGGCACTGTCACGCCCTCATTTTTCAACCAAATTGGTTGAAATTTTGGTCAAGTAATCTTCGACGAAGCCCGGGGTTCGGTATTGCATTTCAGCTTGGTGGCTTAAAAATTAATTAATGACTTTGGTCATTAAAAATCTGAAAATTGTAAAAAAAAATAAAAATTTATAAAACGATCCAAATTTACGTTTATCTTATTCTCCATCATTTTCTGATTCCAAAAACATATAAATATGTTATATTTGGATTAAAAACAAGCTCTGAAAATTAAATATATAAAAATTATTATCAAAATTAAATTGTCCAAATCAATTTAAAAACACTTTCATCTTATTCCTTGTCGGTTCTTGATTCCAAAAATATATAGATATGATATGTTTGGATTAAAAACACGCTCAGAAAGTTAAAACGAACAGAGGTACAGAAAAGCGTGCTATGCAGCATAGCGTAACCACTACCCCGCTCTTCTTGTCAATTTCACTGCCAATGCTGTGAGCGGTGGACCACGAGTATACGGTCTTGCTGCGTTGCATTGCGTTCAGT
>NW_027129183.1:0-10000 GCF_037325665.1 Littorina saxatilis
TGTGTGTGTGTTTGTGTGTGTGTTTGTTTGTGTGTGTGTGTGTGTCTGTATGTGCGCGCGTGCGTGCGTGCGTGCTTGCGTACGTACGTGTGTGTGTGTGTGTGTGTGTGTGTGTGTGTGTGTGTGTGTGTGTGCGTGTGTTTGTGTGTGTGTGTGTGTGGTTTCCTTATGCATCTGATATCAGGATGGGGATTTTGTCAACATAATTTGTTATGATAAGCCACTCAGCTCTGATTACACTCCTTTCTTACACAATTATTAATCCCCCTAGCTCCCTTATGTTCACAGATTTCAATTCGTGTAAAAGGTAAGAACATGCTTATATTAGAACAACTACTGTCCACGCTAATCGGAACAGCCTCATTGTCCAGGCTAGTGTAAATGGCGAGACATTCAACGCGTGTGTGGTTCATTATTTTCGTTATTCAATATAGGGAAAATGACACTGCGTCATACACACATGTCAATTAATGAGGTAACTGCATCTTTGTTCAGGTACAATGGTCAACTAAGTCTTTCTACAGCTTGTCAGAAAGTAAATGTCTTCTGCATTAACGTCCCATTGAGTCATAATGTAGTATAGTGCACTGTGTATAATAGCGCGGGGGTGTGTGGTAATCTATTATAATAGTGCACTGTGTATAATAGCGCGGGGGTGTGTGATAATCTATTATAATAGTGCACTGTGTATAATAGCGCAGGGGGTGTGTGATAATCTATTATAATAGTGCACTGTGTATAATAGCGCGGGGGTGTGTGATAATCTATTATAATAGTGCACTGTGTATAATAGCGCGGGGGTGTGTGATAATCTATTATAATAGTGCACTGTGTATAATAGCGCGGGGGTGTGTGATAATCTATTATAATAGTGCACTGTGTATAATAGCGCGGGGGTGTGTGATAATCTATTATAATAGTGCACTGTGTATAATAGCGCAGGGGGTGTGTGATAATCTATTATAATAGTGCACTGTGTATAATAGCGCGGGGGTGTGTGATAATCTATTATAATCGTGCACTGTGTATAATAGCGCGGGGGTGTGTGATAATCTATTATAATAGTGCACTGTGTATAATAGCGCGGGGGTGTGTGATAATCTATTATAATCGTGCACTGTGTATAATAGCGCGGGGGTGTGTGATAATCTATTATAATAGTGCACTGTGTATAATAGCGCGGGGGTGTGTGATAATCTATTATAATAGTGCACTGTGTATAATAGCGCGGGGGTGTGTGATAATCTATTATAATAGTGCACTGTGTATAATAGCGCGGGGGTGTGTGATAATCTATTATAATAGTGCACTGTGTATAATAGCGCGGGGGTGTGTGATAATCTATTATAATAGTGCACTGTGTATAATAGCGCGGGGGTGTGTGATAATCTATTATAATAGTGCACTGTGTATAATAGCGCGGGGGTGTGTGATAATCTATTATAATAGTGCACTGTGTATAATAGCGCGGGGGTGTGTGATAATCTATTATTATAGTGCAATGTGTATAATAGCGCGGGGGTGTGTGATAATCTATTATAATAGTGCACTGTGTATAATAGCGCGGGGGTGTGTGATAATCTATTATAATAGTGCACTGTGTATAATAGCGCGGGGGTGTGTGATAATCTATTATAATAGTGCACTGTGTATAATAGCGCGGGGGTGTGTGATAATCTATTATTATAGTGCACTGTGTATAATAGCGCGGGGGTGTGTGATAATCTATTATTATAGTGCAATGAGTTCTTTTTTGATATGTGTGTGATTGCACTGTCAATAATGTTATGTCATTGTTTTTCACCCAATGATCGTACAGCGCTTTGAGCAGGGTTTACACCCTGGATACACGCGCTTTATATACTAAGCTACTCACAAAAAGTTAAGGATCACTTGCACACACATTCATAACTTTCCAAATAAGAAAGCCAATGCGTTGGTATTTGGCAAACGTTTAATTCAATGCTTTAGTGATAACGATACAACATTTCCTTCAATTTTGAGCAACCGTTTGGTCTGTACATTTTATCTAAGTGTGTACGTATCGAAATTTAATTTCACAAAGTCGTTGAAATCACAAGACATGGCATTCAGATGCTCCCAAAAGTTCAGTAATGCGTGTAACCGCCCTGGCTGTTCTGGCACTCGACGCAGCGAGTCCTCATAGAGTTGACCAGGGTGGTGAAGATCCTCTGTGGAAGCGCCTGCCACTCAGCCTGCAGCGTCTGGTAGAGGTGCTGGACAACCCTGGGAGGGGGGTGGTTGCTCCTCACTTTGCGATCCAACTCATCCCAGAGGTTCTCAATCGGGTTGAGATCGGGACTGCATGCTGGCCACTCCATTCTGTTGACTCCAGACTGCTGCAGGAAGTCGTTGACCACCCTTGCCCTGTGGGGGCGAGCGTTGTCATCCTGGTGGACAGCCTGCGGTCCCATCTGCTGCAGTGTAGGCACAGCCAGCGGTCGAAGGATCTCATCCCGGTATCGGAGGCCAGTCAGGTTACCCTGTACATGAAACAAGGGTGTTCTGTGGTGAAGGCTGAAGGCCCCCCAGACCATTACAGAACCTCCACCAAAGGCCACCTTTACTTGGACAGTGGTGTCAATGTAGCGTTCCCCTTGGCGCCTCCAGACCCTCAGTCGGTCGTCGTTGTGGTTCAGGGTGAAGCGTGATTCATCACTGAACAGGACCTGGGACCATTGCTGACGTGTCCACCTCACGTGACGTCTTCAGAAGGCGCGGCGTGCTGCCCTATGGGCTGTAGTTAAGCGTGGCCGTACAGCTGGGCGACGAGAACGGAGGTTAAACCCATGAAGGCAATTCCGTATGGTCTGCTGGCTGATGTTGGTGTTAGTAGCCACCCTCCGCTGCCTTCGAATAATGCTGGAAGAGGCTGTTCTTGTTTGCAAGGCTAGTCGTTCAATGAGACGATCTTCACGTGGAGTTGTCTTCTTTGGTCGCCCAGGTCTGCGTCTTTCCTGGACCCTCCCAGTGGCTGTGAAACGTTGAATCAGTCTGGCAATGACCGAGATGGACACGTGAAGTCGCCTGGCCACTTCTCGCTTGGGGACACCATCTTGGAACCATGCAACAGCTCGTCCCCTCTCAAACTCGTTCAATTTTCGTCGTGGAGGCATTGTCAGATAATGCCTAATACTGGTGGTATGTCTTCTCAAAAAGCCAAGCAAGTGACAGCATCTCACACATAAACAGCAGTGCTTGCACGTGCATAATGGTTTTTCCATGTGGCTTGTGCAATGTGTTCGGGCTGAACGGTCCAAAACAAGGTCCTTTTTCGCAAGTTTCCGCTTTTTCTTTTGCTACCAAGCTCAGTAGTAGAAAATCCCGTGCAATTTCTCGATTAACACAACATCGCCCACTTACAGCTAAACAAGAATTCATAACAATTTGGTTTGACTGAGAAATAAATAACAGTAGCGAACTGATTTTATTGAGCACCTGTTTTCTCATAGTGATCCTTAACTTTTTGTGAGTAGTGTATGATGCCTTATTATTTTTATTTATTTTTTAATCATTTTTCTGATATTTTACAATATAAAGATGATGCATTATTATTATCATTATTATCCCAAACATTTTAGTGTTGACAAAAGATGCAAACATGCACGCCAATTAATTTCTGCCAGAAGCAAAACTCAAGTCGCTGAAGACTACTTGGGCACGTCTGAGAGAGAGAGGAATAGAAATTCAGGGCACGACAGGACAAGACCGGTATATCAAAAAAGAACAAGCAAATGGATCCAGAAAGGAAGAGCTGAAGAGAAGGAAAGTCCCAAAGAAATAGAGAGAAAGAGGGGGGAGGGGTCAGAGAGGGAGATGATGTTGAAGATGATGGACGTTGTGTCAGAAGGGTAGAGGTTTAAGGCCACGCCTTTTCTTAAAAACTGTCCTTACATCTATTACAAATAGAAATTCTAATACAGAGAGAGAGTGAGAGGGAGAGAGAGAGATATAGAGAGATAGAGTGAGAGAGAGATAGATAGAGAGAGAGAGATAGAGAGAGAGCACCGAGAGAGAGAGAGAGAGAGAGAGAGAGAGAGAGAGAGAGAGAGAGAGAGATCAATAACAATGACAGAGGCAATGACAATTCTTTATGTAACGAGGGTAATAGAATAAGCAGTTGTTCACTTTTTCTACTATGGCCAAAGAATAAACAGAAACAGATAATAAGTATTAAGTGTTAAAGGCCCACTTCGCCTCCCGTTAACCATCAGGTTTTGGCCATAGACACCGCCAGGCTTTAACATAATTATGATGATGATGATGATGATGATGATGATGATGATGATGATGATGATGATGATGATGATGATGATGATGATGATGATGATGATGATGATGATGTAAATGCCGTCGTTAACAAAATAAGAAATAAAAATACATATCGCATTCACGCACAATTGGACATACATGATGAGGAGAGCAGCATAACTCCTCTGCGAATAAAAATCAATCTGATGGTGATAATTACATGATTTGAAATACACAAAAATATCTTTCACTTAATAATAATCCGGAGAAAATCACACAGATCTTAAATATCAAAACATGAACTGTTTATTGACAGATTTAAACAACAACAACAACACAGTCTTCGGTATAATGTATGTGAGCGATGTGTGTGAGAATGGACGTTTTGCTACCTATGAAGAAGTGTGTGAAAGAACTGGCTACAATGCAAATAGATTGCTTGAGTTCAATGTTAGTTCGTACAGCTGTACATCTCCTTTTAAGAAATGTAGCTATAGATGATGTAAATTGTTCAGTCTGTGACATTCCGACCTTTTGTGGAAAAAAAGTGTGATCAGTAAAAGAAATTCGAAAGATTCTCGTAGGAAAAAAATACAGCCCACCCTGTTCAGAAGGATTTTGGAGAAGAAAGTTAGGATTTGAAATTGACGAACAGAATTGGAACTTAGCAGCCACTGTCACTAGTGAAGTTCGATTACGTGTACTGCATTGGAAAATATTGCAAAACATGTATCCAACTAATATTTTATTGTGTAAAATGAAAGTGAAGGCTGATAAAAACTGTACATATTGTGAGGATGAACTTGATGTATTGGAGCATTTTTTTTTGAATGCCCAACCGTGCTCAGGTTTTGGAAATATATTGAAATGTACATATTAGTAAACATTGGCGAAAGAATTAGGTTGAATGTTACAGATGTGCTTTTTGGTATAAAAAGTAACAGCAAAAATATGAAGAAGATTAATCATATTATTTTAATCGCAAAGATGTGCGTAAGCATTTGAAAAAAAAAAGATTCACGATTAACACTGGAAATTATTTTTGGAAATCATGTTGTTTTGAGATTTCGTTAGTCTGACGTTTTATTAATTAGAAACAAATTGTTTATTGTCTCTGATTTAAGGTAAAGCATGTAAATGAGAAAGTATGTGTACAAACAGAAAACACACAGTTACCATGTTTGTTATCACGTGTTGATTGATTGATTAAAAATTTTGAAAAAACCAACAACCAAAAAAACACACAGTCTTCGTTGTCACTTAAAGTGTTTGAAAGATGATGGCAGTGAGTTTCAAACAGATGTACCCGAAAAAGCAAAACTGTGCTTATGGAAATCTGTTCGTGAAATTAATAATTATGATGTAACATAAAACGGCACTTTTGGACACGTTATGCGTTAAAATTGCCATGCTTAACTCAAGATGCGTCTCCGGTGGAAACTAAATTAGAAATCTAATTTGAATTCTTAACTTAAAATTCGTACCTGTTGACTTTTTTCTCTCGAATAATGAGATTAGCTGAACGACGACAGAGAGAATCTTAATTTCTTTAACTGGACACCGCTGTTTTCACCACAGAGTGTTGTAACATAATGCATGTAAGACATTTTATATATGAGCATGGTGAAACTATTGTAAAGCTGTTGGGTTTGTTTGTTTTTGTCGGAAAATTGCTGGAATGGAATAAGAACACATCATTGTAGTCTTTCTTACAAAGATAATTTCAGTGTGCCTTCTGACAATAATTACTCGTAATGCACGGTGTTCGTGATCTTCTTCTCCTTCTTCTTCTTCTGCGTTCCCGATCCCAGCCCCTGAACTTGTTCAATTGATGTTGCAGCAAGAGAAAGCTTTAATTTGAGTGGAAGTTACTGAAGTTGTTTTGTTTTCGTTTCGCAATTACCGTACTTTCAGTGTCCTTTCATGTACAGTCATATCTTTGGCACTACATCAGTGATTAACATCGTTGAAGGCCGTTTGAAGGGAGCATTCCATTTTTTTAACCGATTTTCCACCTAGATGGAGAAACACATTCTGGGCAAAAAGATCATCTCATCAAACGCTACCTTCTTGTATAGGGGGAAATCTTAACAAGTCGCGTAAGGCGAAATTACAACATTTAGTCAAGCTGTCGAACTAACAGAATGAAACTGAACTCACTGCATTTTTACAGCAAGAGCGTATACTCGTAGCATCGTCAGTCCACCGCTCGATGCACAGGCAGTGAAATTGACAAGAAGAGCGGGGTAGTAGTTGCGCTGAGAAGGATAGCACGCTTTTCTTTATCTCTATTCTTTTTAACTTTCTGAGCGTGTTTTTAATCCAAACATATCACATCCATATGTTTTTGGAATCAGGAACCCACAAGGAATAAGATGAAATTGTTTGTAAATCGATTTCGGAAATTTTATTTTAATAATAATTTGTATATTTTTAACTTTCAGAGCTTGTTTTTAATCCGAATATAACATATTTATATGCTTTTGGAATCAGAAAATGATGAAGAATAAGATAAACGTAAATTTGGATCGTTTAAAAAATTTTTTTTTTTTTTTTTACAATTTTCAGATTTTTAATGACCAAAGTCATTAATTAATTTTCAAGCCACCAAGCTGAAATTTAATACCGAAGTCCGGCCTTTGTTGAAGATTGCTGGGCCAAAATTTCAATCAATTTGATTGAAAAATGAGGGTGTGACAGTGCCGCCTTGACTTTTACAAAAAACCGGATATGACGTCATTAAAAGTATTTATCGGAAAAAAAAATGTCCGGGGATATCATTCCCAGGAACTCTCATGTCAAATTTCATAAAGATCGGTCCAGTAGTTTGGTCTGAATCGCTCTACACACACACACACACACAGACAGACAGACAGACACACACACACACACACACACACACACACACACACACACACACACACACACACACACACACACACACACACACACACACACACACACACACATACACCACAACCCTCGTCTCGATTCCCCCCTCTACGTTAAAACATTTAGTCAAAACTTGACTAAATGTAAAAAGAAAGGAAAACAAGTCGCGTAAAGCGTAAAATACAAAATTTAGTCAAGTAACTGTCGAACTCACAGAATGAAACTGAACGCAATGCCATTTTTCAGCAAGACCGTATACTCGTAGCATCGTCAGTCCACCGCTCATGGCAAAGGCAGTGAAATTGACAAGAAGAGCGGGGTAGTAGTTGCGCTAAGAAGGATAGCACGCTTTTCTGTACCTCTCTTTGTTTTAACTTTCTGAGCGTGTTTTTAATCCAAACATATCATATCTATATGTTTTTGGAATCAGGAACCGACAAGGAATAAGATGAAAGTAATTTTAAATTGATTTCGACAATTTAATTTTGATAATAATTTTTACATATTTAATTTTCAGAGCTTGTTTTTAATCCAAATATAACATATTTATATGTTTTTGGAATCAGCAAATGATGGAGAATAAGATGAACGTAAATTTGGATCGTTTTATAAATTTTTATTTTTTTTTTACAATTTTCAGATTTTTAATGACCAAAGTCATTAATTAATTTTTAAGCCACCAAGCTGAAATGCAATACCGAAGTCCGAGCTTCGTCGAAGATTACTTGACCAAAATTTCAACCAATTTGGTTGAAAAATGAGGGCGTGACAGTGCCGCCTCAACTTTCACGAAAAGCCGGATATGACGTCATCAAAGGCATTTATCAAAAAAATGAAAAAAACGTTCGGGGATTTCATACCCAGGAACTCTCATGTCAAATTTCATAAAGATCGGTCCAGTAGTTTAGTCTGAATCGCTCTACACACACACACACACACACACACACACACACACACACACACACACACACACACACACACACACACAGACAGACACACACACACATACACCACGACCCTCGTCTCGATTCCCCCCTCTATGTTAAAACTTGACTAAATGTAAAAAGGGAAAAAAAGAACAAGAGAGCCCCAATCATGAATGGAGGCAACCCGAATGTCACAGCTTGTTCGGTTGACATGTTGGTGTTTAAAGGAATATAGATTTATCTAGTCTTGTGCGTGGCATGTTGATGTTTAAAGGAATATAATTATATCTAGTCTTGTGCGTGGCATGTTGAGGTTTAAAGGAATATATCTAGTCTTGTGCGTGGCATGTTGAGGTTTAAAGGAATATATCTAGTCTTGTGCGTGGCATGTTGATGTTTAAAGGAATATGATTATATCTAGCGTGGCAGGTTCATCCTAAAGGATACACACAGACGCCTGCCTACTTACAACTGTAATGTATGTAAAAAAAATATTTAAAAAATGGAATGGAATGGTCTACAAAAATGATGATAAATGTTGTTTAACGCCCCAACGGTTAAACCGTCAGGGGCAGAGGAGCTCAAATGCTTTTTAGTGTTGTTTTTTTTATATATCAAGATAAACAGCACCGCTGATTTGGAAACGATTTATTGCAGACAACCAGAGGTCGCGGAGTGCGGTAGGGGCACCAGAATAATGTGTGTGAAAATAATTGGTATTCGTGGAAAAGGCTTCTGCTCTCTTCGTATTTGAGAAACGACTGGTGAATATGCTTTTACGGTGGATTGGACAAAGAAGGTAATAGAGAAATGGGTTTGAAGTTATTGGGGTCGGAAACATCTCCTTTTGGGGAGTGGAACACATTTTATTCTCTTCTGTAAAGCTGGAAAGCTATGTTGCGGTAAACAGATATTATACGCAAAGGTGAGAGGCTCCACAATGAAAGGCAGAGCTAGTTTGACCAATTAAGGGGACTGTTTGCCAGAACCCAAGGATGTTTTTATCATTATTTTGTCGAGGCCTTCTGTTATCCACCTCGTGCACTGCTATAATAATAATTGTCAGTAAGTACTGGTGTCACATGACTGATGTGAACCAGTTGATTGGCTAATGGCGATGCGCTTAAATCTGTTAGCGCACTCTTGGAGTGCGCTAACTTTTCCACAGAGCGTATTCTTACGCCCTTTGCCAAAGCAAGACTGTGCTCTCATCCTCAGAATTAATTACTGACATGTAGCTTATATTCTCCACAATACCAAATGACCATAAATTCCCTGCTTCTCAATTAAAGCAGAAGTGGGTTTTTTTCTGACAGATTGCATGTGCCTGTGCCAGTGCCAGTGATCTAAAAATAGAAGCCGCTGTGTTTCATCTCATTTTCGCCGACTTGCATAGATTCTTCTCATAATATGCCGTGTTAGTGGCATGTAGCTTATCATCCACATTTCCAAATGATGAGTTAGCATACAATTCCCAGCGGCTAACAGAAAACACTTCCGATAACGTACACAGCATTTGGAAGACTGATTCGATCGACTCTGTCATACGTAGCAGACTACACTGAAATACGACTGCATCAGTTCAGTAAATGAATGGTTTCCGAATTATTATTTCAAGGCAAGAACAATCGTAATCGAAAACTTGTAGGGTTCAGAACGTTCTTACCATATAATTATAAGACTTATTACCAGCCTACCTGGCTCATTCGTGCAGACTCAGTGACAGTGCAGACTGCAGTGGTTCGATTGTTCTTGCCTAGCAGACGACATAAACCCCGCTCAGCAAATTAACATGTTGGGCAAATGTGAACGAAAAAACGATGGGGATATTTCTTACCGTTCATATTTAGTATCAGACTCCCCGATGAGTGAAGATACAACACGAGAAATATGCCACATTTATTTTGAAA
>NW_027129183.1:15000-20000 GCF_037325665.1 Littorina saxatilis
TGTGTCGCATCCAGCTTTTACAGTCTTCTTCTCTCTGTCTCTGTCCCCCCCTCCTCTCTCTTTCTCTCTCTCTGTCTCTCTCTCTTTCTCTCTCTCTTTCTCTCTCTCGTTGTCTCTCTGTCTCTGTCTCTCTATCCCCCTTCCCCCTCCTCCCCTCCTCCCTCCCTCTCTCCCTATACTCTGTCACCATCTGACACATATAAATCAAGTACAGACCGAGGGGGAACGTTGTGAGACATAATGCAGCCACAACAGGACAACGCCAACACAATTTTCGTTTTCACCTGACAACTCGCTAAAAGCAGCGAAATTGGTTTTTTTTGGGAGCAGTGACCAAATAGGGCAAACAGAGAAGGACGGGGAAAAGATGGCTTTTCAAGAGACAGGCTGCGATGTCATTGATTCGCCTTTCTAGATGTTGGGAGCTGATCAGAAAGTTTTCGAAAGTAGCAATCTTTGAAAGAAGAAGCATTAAGTGTTTTTTTCACGGGTTAGGATAAGTATAAAGAAGGGCTGCTAATGCAGACTAAAAAGAACAATTTACATACAGTTTCCTTTTGAGATTGGCGTGTGAGTGAATGGCTTTCGCGTCGTCGAATTACCCCTGAAAGAAATGTGGAAACCTCACACCCCACCCCCCCCCCCCCCCCCCTAAAAATGAGGTGATCCGCTCCTGAGACTGCTAACGTTCCAAAATTCAAAATCAAAAAACGTGAATTGAAGGTAATGGAACGTTTATTATTCCCCCCTCTGCTTCTTTCTCTCTGTAAACTTGTAGGGCTAGTTATTTTTCGGTAACTTACCCAACAACCAAAATCACATACCCAACAACGGGCCTGAATCCTCGATAGCTCATGGGTAGAGACTGTACACATTGTGGATCTACCTTTTGCGACTCAAAAGTTCAGAACACTCTAATGTACAAAATATACATTTCTGGAGCAAACAATACAACCATACCGCATTTAAACCAGCAACTACCGGCTTGAACACATGAATCTCAATATAAAACCCATGAGTTTGGTTGTTTTCTGAATTCAGATCTGCCGTGCACAATCGTTTATCGCTAGCAACAGTCCAAGGAAAAGTAACTCTCATACTTTGTCTCGCGACACGAGTAGTTCCCCTTCCAGATTTCGGCTGCATCGACAAGACTGCAATCCGACGGTCAGTTTTCAACAATAATTATTTCATTTTATAAACAGATCACACGCAATCAATTGCAAACATTTAATCAACTTAAAGGACATGCAGCGGTTTCATACACTATTTTGCCCCAGAAAACTGAACTTCATACATATTTTAACGTTGGAACACGGGTGTAAAACTTCGTCTGCTAGTCACATTCGAGGAAAGAACATTTCCTGAGCGATACCAAAACATGAACAGAACACACACTATCTGTCTTTACCGCCACAGCAGAATGACAACATAACTGTGTACTTGATTTTAGTTCAAAACATGGAAACTGACAAGAAGTGTTAACAAAATTGAATGATTTGCACGGAACTATACAACCGCGCATTAATCGATCGCCTGCGCAGGTAGACTGGTTGGGTGAATATGATTCGATCAAACTTTCGCACAAAAACTCCTCTTTTCTTTGAATAACGGAAGAAAGGAGGAATAAAGAGGTTACATACCTCGTCTCAGTGATTATCAAAAATAATGGTCTCAGTTCGCGGTCATGAAAAAGCTCGCTGAAGCTCGCATTTTTCATGATCCGCTAACTTCGACCATTATTTTTGATAATCACTGAGACTCGGCATGTAACCTCTACTTATTGACAACGTGAAACGTTACATTTACATTACATTAATTCATATTAAATGCTAAGTTTTATTTCGTCAATGATAAACGTTCCAGTAACCTACACTTCTGTTTTTTGTGTTCATTACTTAGTAGTTATCTTTCACAAGAATAGTTGTGTGTTCATTACTTAGTAGTTATCTTTCACAAGAATAGTTGTGTGTTCAGTACTTAGTAGTTATCTTTCACAAGACTAGTTGTGTGTTCAGTACTTAGTAGTTATCTTTCACAAGACTAGTTGTGTGTTCAGTACTTAGTAGTTATCTTTCACAAGACTAGTTGTGTGTTCAGTACTTAGTAGTTATCTTTCACAAGACTAGTTGTGTGTTCAGTACTTAGTAGTTATCTTTCACAAGAATAGTTGTGTGTTCATTACTTAGTAGTTATCTTTCACAAGAATAGTTGTGTGTTCAGTACTTAGTAGTTATCTTTCACAAGACTAGTTGTGTGTTCAGTACTTAGTAGTTATCTTTCACAAGACTAGTTGTGTGTTCAGTACTTAGTAGTTATCTTTCACAAGAATAGTTGTGTGTTCATTACTTAGTAGTTATCTTTCACAAGAATAGTTGTGTGTTCGGCAAAAGACAAAAACAGTTTTGGAATACGGAAATACGACTGCCTCTATTATTTTGCCGAACAAAAAGCTGTTGACATCAGTTGGGGAAAAAACAAACACAATAAATCAAGGTTCAGAGACAAGAGAATATTTGGCGCATTAAACCCACGGGAAAATAAGCATAATTATCCGATCCATAAAGCACTCACACACCCACACCCACACACACACACACACACACACACACACACACACACACACACACACAGAGGCAAGCTGACACTATAGACTTGTTTTGTATTAAGTTACCCACAGGTACCATTAGTTGTTTGTCTTGACTTGAGGTGACTAGAATTGAAAAACCAGGAAAGGGCAAAATCCCAGTACTTCCACGAGTAAATTTGAAATGTTAGTCTCGTACTTTGGACGATTTGTCTTCCCAGTTTAATTGTCCACAAGAGTATCTTTACTATGTGAGACAACACAACCGATGAACTTAGCCCATTTATTGGACTTGAGTTGAAAGAGGCACTCCTTCTAGCGTGAACGTGTTCATCTGAACAGATGTACCCATGTGTCTTATCATACTTGAACACATTCCAGAAATCAATAGTGTGGCCGCATTGTGTTTAAAGTATGTGTGTGTGTGTGTGTGTATGTGTGTGTGTACGTGTGTGTGTGTGTGTGTGTGTATGTGTGTGTGTGTGTGTGTGTGTGTGTGTGTGGACAACAAAGGAAGGAAGGAAGAAAGGAAGGAAGGAAGGAAGAATTTACAGTATCGTCCGCCACATTACTCGTTTGTTTCCAAGAGCACATTTATAAGTTGATCTTGTTGTGCTCCTTTATTATAACATTCAATTACGGCTTTGTATTTATGCAACTGAATATAAAACCTGTTTAAACAAGGAAGGAAGGAACGAAGGAAGGACGAACAGAAGGACTGACGGAAAAACCAAAGCAATGAAAGTCCAAAGCACTCCTAAGCAGAACGTATTGCCTAAATGTTTGTGGGCCATTTTTTTCAGACATATTTCATTTGACTTTCTGGTCTTGGAAGCAGACATTTGACCTTGAAAAGTATTCCGTGCCACCATCCCGTCAATCTAGGATTGGTCATTGACAATGTATTCCGTGCCACCATCCCGTCAATCTAGGATTGGTCATTGACAATTTATTCTATTTACAGCAAACTGTCCTACCGTTAATTGGAATTAGGCGCGGGTCCAAGACTGTCCTTGGGTCTGATTATCACCTTAATGAAAAATTAATGAAAGGTCATCAAAGAGGCAATTGTAATGCATTGCAGATCCGTCATTGAAAGTGTCTTTGACCATGCAATGCCCTTGACAGCTTTGTATGGCCAGAAAAGCATGAAAAAGAAGATTACAGTTTTGGAACGCTTTCTCACAATAAACGACCCCGTATATTATCCATAGTAATAATACAACTATCTTGAGAAAGTGTTCTCTCTCTTTCTTTATCTTTCACCCTCTCATTATCTCCTAATCTCCTAATCTGTCTGTCTCTCCCCCTCTCTCAATTTGTTTCTCTCAGTCTCTCTCTCTCTGTCTCTCGCTCTCTTTCTCCTCTCTCTCTCTCACTCCTCTCTCTCGTTCTCTCTCTTTCTCTCTCTGTTTCTATCTCTCTCTCCTTCTCCCTCTGTGTCATCCCGCCCCCTTCTCACTCTCTTTGCCTCTCTATCTCCCCTCTCTCTTCCTCTCTCTTTATCTATTTCTCTCTCTCCCTCCCTCTCCCTCCCTCTCTCTCTCTCTCTCTTTCTCTCTCTCTTTCCCTCTCTATCTATCTTTCTCTCCCCCCTTCTCTCTCTGTCTCTCTGTCTGTCTGTCTGTCTGTCTGTCTGTCTGTCTGTCTGTCTCTGTCTGTCTCTGTCTCTCTCTCTCTCTGTGTCTCTCTGTGTCTCTTACACTCTCTCTCTCTCTCTCTCTCTCTCTCTCTCTCTCTCTCTCTCTCTCTCTCTCTCTCTCTCTCTCTCTCTCCCCGGTATGCCTAATTCCAGTGGCCCAACATTTACAGCATAACCGGGAAGATTACACGATATATAACAATATATAGCTATTCTGATGGACACGTGGGGGAATTCGGGGGTTGTGATTGGATGGTCTCTTCCGATCATCAAAGCATAATGCTACGGAAGTCGGCCATTTTTGCCAATATCCAAAAGCATATTGGCAAAAATGGCCGACTTTCTTATCTCGTAACTCCACACTAAATACCCCACTTCCCCTCTGAAGTATTGATGTACAACCCATGGCACTAACATTCATGTAGTCGTTTATAACTGAGGTTTTTTGTTTGTTTGTTTGTTTGCTTAACGCCCAGCCGACCACGAAGGGCCATATCAGGGCGGTGCTGCTTTGACATATAACGTGCGCCACACACAAAACAGAAGTCGCAGCACAGGCTTCATGTCTCACCCAGTCACATTATTCTGACACCGGACCAACCAGTCCTAGCACTAACCCCATAATGCCAGACGCCAGGCGGAGCAGCCACTAGATTGCCAATTTTAAAGTCTTAGGTACTAGTATGACCCGGCCGGGGTTCGAACCCACGACCTCCCGATCACGGGGCGGACGCCGTACCACTAGGCCAACCGCGCCGGTCTATATATAAC
>NW_027129184.1:0-27500 GCF_037325665.1 Littorina saxatilis
AAACAAATGTGTCAAGATCTTTACCATTTTCTGTCCTTTTGTGGGAATCTCGGAATATTTGCCTTGACTCTGTGAAAATTGGAGTGCAGTGCTAGAGAATGGAAGTGTGTTTTGTTTACGCTTGAAATTTAACTTCGGAATGGGTGTACAAAATTGTTTCTTTTATTTTATTTACATAAAACTGCAAAGTAACTGTTTTGAGTTCTACATTTTGATCCTATATCAGTCGTCTTCATGTGTGGACATACAAGACTTCATTCATTGACATATACGCAGTCGAATTGTATACTAAATTAATGTAATAGTTCATCTTTTCAAAAATTATCTTCTGAATCAGCAAAATGCCCCTTTTATTTTATTTTTTTCTTTCTCCAAGCCAGAACTTACATAAAAATAATATTTTAAAAGTGACATGTCGCTTTTACTTACTTGTCTCATAGGTAGAGCAAATGGGTGCGTCTCAGAATCTCGTCCTCTGTTTGTGACATTATCACCAAAAGTAAAATCTTCCCAGAAAACTTTGATAATACTATTTACACACTTCTCAGGGTGTACCTTTTCAGTTTAAACAAGAAAAAATATAACATTGCCTTTAGTTTGCCATATATTGAGCATTATTTGGACCATGTGTGCAAAATCACCCGTGTAACATGGAAAAAATAAAAGACAAAAAAACTGCATTTATAAGGCTGAAAACGACTTTTATTCAGTTATTATTGTTGAATCACAAGCCATTATAGAGTTCAATATGACATGACTACATGCAAACAACAAAATAATGTTTTTTTCAAAGTTCCATGCATTCGTCAAAATTTCAATACAAAAATGAAAATTAATTAATGATATCCTGATCAGAACATGTTGATACATGGCATTCATTCAGTCTTATTGACATTTAACCTTCACAATAGCATACATACAAAGATTTGTTGCTCTAAGACAAAATGTTAGAAAGTTATCCCAAAAGAATGCAAAATGGTCACCGATGTAACATGGAAACATCACTTTTGTAACAAAGAAACGGTTATGCTTTTTCCCACAAACCTTACTAAATGAAGCTGATTTTGCAACCAGATTCTTCTTAGGTAAAATGCCAAACACTAAAACAGGAACAGAAAGAAAAAAAGCTGGACAAAATCAAGCAAACTTGGCCCCAAAAAAGAGAAACATTAATGAAAAGTTCATCACCCACGTAACTCGGAAACGAACAACCAGACATGTATTATAAGGTTTGACATGAAGAATGCAAATGTTCAAAAGTGGTTCATTCAATTGTTGAGACAATAAACCAAAGGCATTGGTTACATATAGAACAGTTGCCACTTGCAGTTAATTAATTTATTTTAAAAGAAATAATGCCCCCTGGCATTGAAGGTGGGGTCACGAATCATGGTTGCATCAGATGTAGGGACTAAGGAAATATCATCGATCCCTGGAAAGCAATAGTAGTTCCCCTCCGGTTTCCTTCGAAGGAACGTTACCACCAGTTCATCAGGTCGAATCTCTTGCACCTGAAACATGCAAGTACCTGCGATTTCAACTAAAGATTGATGCAATATGTGTACTAGTTTCACTAACATGAATTTGTTTAATGTCTATCAAGATTTTGATGCATCCACATTCACTGGCTAAAAACAAAATAAAGTAATTATTTTGTTCAGACTTACCATTCCATTGAACATACAACTTTTACAATTAAAGAAAACATTGACACTTACCGTTCCTTTAAATGGATTTCGGAAATTTAATTTTGATCATAATTTTTATATTTTTCATTTTCAGAGTTTGTTTTTAATCCAAATACAACATATTTATATGTTTTTCGAATCGGGAAATGATGTAAAATAAGATGAACGTAAATTTGGATCGTTTTATTAAAAAAATAAAAATTATTACAATTTTCAGATTTTTGATGACCAAAGTCATTCACTAATTTGTAAGCCACCAAGCTGAAATGCAATACCGAAGTCCGGCCTTCATCGAAGATTGCTTTACACAAATTTCAATCAATTTGATTGAAAAATGAGGGTGTGACAGTGCCGCCTCAACTTTTACAAAAAGCCGGATATGACGTCATCAAAAGTATTTGTCGAAAAAAAGAAAAAAACGTCCAGGGATATCATACCCAGGAACTCTTATGTCAAATTTCATAAAGATCGGTCAAGTAGTTTAGTCTGAATCGCTCTACACACACACACGCACAGACAAACAGACACACACACACACATACACCACGACCCTCGTTTCGATTCCCCCTCTATGTTAAAACATTTAGTCAAGTTTTGACTACGTGAAATCGAAAGAAAAACTATTATTAACAAATGTGTAGCCTAATTTTTCACTTCATAGAATATCATAGCAGCAAAAACTCACCTTTTCTTAAGAACCTTGGGTGTTGATCACTGTCGTAACAAAATCACAGACTTCGGAAACATTCTCGAAATCTTTCTTCGCTGCTGGAAGCTGAACTATTTCTCTCTGTAACTGCGCATGCGTAGTCACCCGCACCTCTAAGTCACTACGCGCAAAATAGTTCTAATCTTTCTTCAAAACTCTGAACATTATTTGCAAAACCGTTCACCATCGTAACGGAATTTTGAAGAAGCATGTCATATTGCGCAACTTTCAACTTAGTTTGCAGATGCAATTTTGAGAAAATAATACTTAAATAACATTTAGCTTAGCGATTTTCTATGCCCTTTCATGTCAAGATCGTGTTGAAAATGAATATGCAAATTCTAAAGTTCAAATTTAGGACTTGTTGCTGTTGCACGCGTGCGGAAACATATGTTACGACAGTGATGGCAAACTTTCAAGCGATTAATTTCGTTTAAAAAAACAATTCTGTGGACAAAATAACATTTCAACTGTCAAGTACACTTAAACCAAACACACATAACAAAAATAGCAGTCCTTGGACATTCTAAACGATTCTTGTAGTGAGGTACAAAACTAGTTGATGGTTCATGTCACAGATCAGACCTTCATTTTTCACGCATTTAATCATTTCTTTCGCAAAACAACCTTCATAATAATCATGCAAAATACTCAGTTTTGTTTGTACTATTTCTTTATTCATTTTACTTCTCAAACATACCAATATCATGATTTAAAATTCAGTATGTTTCAATTGTGGGCTAATTTGATTATGGCACACACAAAAGGATCAGTTTCTGAGACGCACCCATATGCATAATGGGTAGGGGGTAGGGGTAGTACAATCATTACAAATACAATTCAAGATTTTGTGCATTAAGGTGTGTATCTTTTTTGTCCATCGGTAAGGATACCTCAGCTTGAATTTACCTAAGTTTTAGCGCATCCTAATCACTTTAGCACTTTATATCATATGTTTATTTCTGTTTCATGCTTGAAAATGACTTTCAAAACTGATACAAAAGTGTTTTTCTCATATTACCAGGACAGTAACTATGTTGTATGCTTTATTTTGTTCCTATATTAGTCATCTTGAATTTTGATCAATTAATTCACAGTAAAATGTAAACAAATCTTCAGTAGTAATTGCATAAAAAAAGTCTGATCAATTAGCATGTTATTTTTATCTTAAAATGGGCGCGTTAAATCCTAATCTGTTTGTTTTAATGGACTAAGCAATCCTTGGACTGACAGAAAAGATGTATTTTAAAAATGTCCAGTTACTTTTACTTATTTTTCTAATTGGAAGAGAATATGCACTCTTTTTTGTTCAAATGGGTAGGGGGCAAGGGTAGTAAAAGCATCACAGTTCAAGATTTTGCGTGACAAGAGGTGTGTTTCTTTTAAGTTGTGATAAAGAGGGATAACTCAACTTGGTATCAAACACTATTTCTGAACACTGTAACCACTTAAGCACTTTTAATTTATGTTTTCTGTCTTCCAAACTTCTAATTCAGCTTCAAAAATGAGAACAAAAGTGGTTTTTTTCTGAATTCACCAGTTAAATCACTATGTTGGATGTTCTATTTTGCTTCCCTATTTATCTTCTTAAGTTTTTGATCATCTGACTACCTTGCTTTTCTATTTGGAAGATAATATGCACTCTTTTCTGAAAAATGGGTAGGGGGTGGGGGTAGTAAAAGCATCACAGTTCAAGATTTTGCGCGACAAGAGGTGTGTTTCTTTTAACTGTGATAAAGAGGGATAACTCAACTTGGTATCTAACACTATTTCTGAACACTGTAACCACTTTAGCACTTTTAATTTATTTTTTTCTGTCTTCCAAGCTTTAAATTCAGCTTATAAAATGAGTAAAAAAGTGTTTTTTTCTGGATTCACCAGTTAAATCACTCTGTTGGGTGTTCTTTTTTGCTTCCCTATTTCTGTTCTGAAGTTTTTGATCATCTGACTACCTTGCTTTTCTATTTGGAAGATAATATGCACTCTTTTCTGAAAAATGGGTAGGGGGTGGGGGTAGTAAAAGCATCACAGTTCAAGATTTTGCACGACAAGAGGTGTGTTTCTTTTACCTGTGATGAAAAGGGATAACTCAACTTGGTATCTAACACTATTTCTGAACACTGTAACCACTTTAGCACTTTTAATTTATTTTTTTCTGTCTTCCAAGCTTTAAATTTAGTTTATAAAATGAGTAAAACAGTGGGGTTTTTTCTCAATTCACCAGTTAAATCACTATGTTGCATGTTCTATTTTGCTTCCCTATTTCTGTTCTTAAGTTTTGATCATTTGACTACCTTGCTTTTCTATTTGGAAGATAATCTGCACTCTTTTCTGAAAAATTAGAAGGGGGTGGGGGTAGTAAAAGCACCACAGTTCAAAATTTTGCGCGACAAGAGGTGTATTTCTTTTAAAAGTGGTGAAGAGGGATAACTCAACTTGTTATCTAACACTATTTCTGAACACTGTAACCACTTTAACACTTTTAATTTATGTTTGACTGTGTTCCATGCTTCAAATTGGGCTTCAAAAATGGATACATAAGGTTTTTTTTCCAAATTCACCTGTAAAATCACTATGTTTGATGTTCTATTTTGCTTCCCTATTTCTCTTCTTCAGTTTGTGATCATCCAATTGGTTTTTTTGTTTACATATTCACTATACAATATCACAATTTCTTCAGTAGGGTTTGCGTGAAAAAATCTCATACCTATGCTCAAACTTCAGTCGTTATCTCAAAATTTTGCGCGACAAGCACTATTCATTTTTTTATTTCCTGATAAATCAAACATTGAACTGACATAAAAAGAAACCTTTAAAACTGCCAAACCACTTTGAAATAGGGCCTCAGGTGTGTACTCCAGCCTTAAAAACGCAGGTATATCATTGTGCTCCTTTGATTGGTGTTCATTTTGTGAAGACAATGTGCCGATGCAGACATCACAGTCATGTTGCTGTATGGACCGTTCATGACTTCCTTCAGCTAACTAACTAACTGTGTGTGTGTGTGTGTGTGTGTGTGTGTGTGTGTGTGTGTGTGTGTGTGTGTGTGTGTGTGTGTGTGCGTGTGTGTGTGTGTGTGTGTGTGCGTGTGTCACAGCTAGACACTCGTCAGGAGCGGGTCGGGATCAAATTGGGCGGGGCCTGACGTGCTTTTAAGACTACTACAATGATTGTGTGTGTGTGTGTGTGTGTGTGTGTGTGTGTGTTTGTGTGTGTTTGTGTGTGTGTGTGTGCGTGCGTATATGTGTGTCTCTGTCTCTCTCTGTCTCTCTCTCCCTCTCCCTCTCTCTCTCTGTCTCTGTCTCTCTCCCTCTCTCTGTCTCTCTCCCTCTCTCTGTCTCTCTCCCTCTCTTTCTCTCTCTCCCTCTCTTTCTCTCCCTATCTCACTATCTCTCTCTCTCTCTCTCGCTGTCTCTCTCTCTCTTTCTCTCTCTCTCTCTCTCTCTCTCTCTCTCTCTCTCTCTCTCTCTCTCTCTCTCTCTCTCTCTCACTCTGCATAATTTCTTTTGTAGTCAGTTGTTTCCTCGTCACGCCTCAATATATCATCCACAATAGCATCTTCATTCACATGAATCACTCGAATTTTGAAAAGACGGATTACTTCATGCTGATTTCTTTACAGACTGAATTCGAGACACACAAGGGTTTTTAATCACAAAAAGGAAGTACAATGCTGTCGAAAACACGGGTATATCATCTGTGTGCCCCTATTAAGGGCGTTCATATTGTAGAGAAATCGTGCCTATGCAGACATCGCAGTCATGTCGCTGTTTGGACCGTACACCACTCCCTTCTTTCTGCTGTGTGTTTTTACACTTGGGCAAAATGTTCTATCTGAAACAGGTAAGCCAGTGATCAGCGTCCAATTACAGTATCCACTAACTAACTAACTAACTAACTAACTAACTAACTAACTAACTAACTAACTAACTAACTAACTAACTAACTAACTTAATAACTAACTAAACTAACTAACTAACTAACTCTCTATATCTCTCTCTCTGTCTCTCTCTGTCTCCTTCTCTCTCTCTCTCTCTCTCTCTCTCTCTCTCTCTCTCTCTCTCTCTCTCTCTCTCTCTCTCTCTCTCTCTCTCTCTGTCCTCTCTTCATTTAAAGGTAAACATGAGTAAAAGTAACATTATTGTGTTCAGGAAGGGTGGATATTTGAGTGCAAGGGAAAGGTGGACATATGGGGAAGATATTGTACCTGTTGTAAACGTGTATAAGTATTTAGGAATATTATTTTCAACTCGACTCAGTTTCACTGCTGCCTGTAGCGATCTCTCAAGCCGGGCCAAAAATGCTCTGATGTGTATTATACAAAGATTATCTGTGCTTAATAATAATAATAGTTTGAATGTTTTTTTGAAGTTGTTTTACTCAGAAGTACAACCGATAGTACAGTATGGTGCTGAGATATGGGGACTAGATAAGGCTGCTCTGCAGTGTGAAAAAGTTCATTTATTTGCATTGAAAAAGTTCTTAGGAGTCCAAATGCGAACACCTAATGACCTAGTACTATGGCGAGACAAACAGATATCCAATATATTTGAATTCTATTTTAAGATGCGTAAGCTATTGGTTGAAACTGTTAAACATGGAGGCGCACAGACTTCCTCGTAAATCATATGAAATGTTGTATAAAATGGAAGAGAGTGGTAACAAGAACTGGGCCTCAAGTGTCCGTTGTAAATTGTATGAGTATGGTTTTGGTTTTGTGTGGTTGAATCAGGGCGTTGTTAATGAAAAAGATTTTGTGTGTGTTTTTAGGGAAAGGTTGGTCGATTGCAGATGGCAAGAGTGGGATTATCATATACAAAATAGTGATAGATTTGCTGTTTATCAGACATTTTGTACTGTACATGACATTAAACCCTATCTTTTGTTGAATATGGATAGACATCTAAAGTTTATTATGACTAGGTTTCGATTAGGTATTTCAGAAATTGCTGTGCATTCTAACCGATATAAAAAACATAATGCCGATCAGTTGATGTGTCCCCTTTGTAAAGAAAAGCAAGAAGATGAAGTCCATTTTGTTTTTTGTTGTCCATACTTAAACAGATTAAGAGAAAAATTTATCCCATTTAAATATTATAAAACCCCAAGCACTTTTAGACTTAGCCTGCTCCTGGCCTCTCCTCAAGAAACCTGTTATCAGAAATGTATCCCTGTATTTGTATAAAGCCTTGAAATTAAGAGATGTTGTAACCTCGTAGTTAAAGACCGTGTAATATATGTTTTATTCTGTAGTGTTGTGCGATTATTATGTTGTACATGTTGTACCTTTTCTGCACCTGATGAGTTATATTATTTGCAACGTGAACCGTTTGTTCACACACACACACACACACACACACACACACACACACACACACACACACACACACACACACACACACACACACACACACACACACACACACACACACACACATGTTTAATCTACATCATACGAGATGACAACAGTGTTTCCTGTCTCAGAAAATGTTGCTCTGCGGCAAAAAACAGAATCCAGCTCCCTGTACAACACATCACATCCATCAAACCTGGCTGTAAATAACGTTACGGACAACGACGGAAACTGTACTGAGACAGCTCAGAATGACACCAACCCGTTATGGCGTGTGGACCTTCGTCAGTCCTACACCATACGGAACATGACCATCTACGGACGGGCAGCGTGTGAGTGCCAAACATTTACACACATCTATATAATTATTAAACAGGCATTAGTCTTTCCCAAGGAATCAACCACAGAACAAACTTTTTCACTTCAATGTTCTCTTTCCATCTCCCTTTTTATTACACACACTCACACGCACGCACACACGCACGCAAACACACACATACAAACACACAAACACACACACAAACACACACACAAACACACACATACACCACGCACACACACACACACAAACAGCATAAAGCTTCAATTAAAAAACAAGTCGCGTAAGGCGAAAATACAACATTTAGTCAAGTAGCTGTCGAACTCACAGAATGAAACTGAACGCAATGCAACGCAGCAAGACCGTATACTCGTAGCATCGTCAGTCCACCGCTCACGGCATAGGCAGTGAAATTGACAAGAAGAGCGGGGTAGTAGTTGCGCTGGGAAGGATAGCACGCTTTTCTGTACCTCTCTTCGTTTTAACTTTCTGAGCGTGTTTTTAATCCAAACATATCATATCTATATGTTTTTGGAATCAGGAACCGACAAGGAATAAGATGAAAGTGTTTTTAAATTGATTTCGAAAATTTAATTTTGATAATAATTTTTATATATTTAATTTTCAGAGCTTGTTTGTAATCCGAATATAACATATTTATATGTTTGTGGAATCAGCAAATGATGGAAAATAAGATACACGTAAATTTGGATCGTTTTATAAAAAACATTTTTTTTTTACAATTTTCAGATTTTTAATGACCAAAGTCATTAATTAATTTTTAAGCCACCAAGCTGAAATGCAATACCGAAGTCCGGGCTTCGTCGAACATTACCCGACCAAAATTTCAACCAATTTGGTTGAAAAATGAGGGCGTGACAGTGCCGCCTCAACTTTCACGAAAAGCCGGATATGACGTCATCAAAGACATTTATCAAAAAAATGAAAAAAACGTTCGGGGATTTCATACCCAGGAACTCTCATGTCAAATTTCATAAAGATCGGTCCAGTAGTTTAGTCTGAATCGCTCTACACACACACACACACACAGACACACACACACACACGCACATACACCACGACCCTCGTCTCGATTCCCCCCTCTACGTTAAAACATTTAGTCAAAACTTGACTAAATGTAAAAAAAGACATGCATGTTGTTTTTCACAAATAGGGTTTCTTCGGATGCTGCATCTCAAGATATATGTGGATGACCAGCTGTGCAACACTATTGGCGAGGAAGCGAGTTACTCATCACACACAGTACTGAAGTCTGTGCCCATCAACATCTGGTGTAACACACCACTTTCAGGACGTGACGTCACACTGGTCAAAAACGTCACGGGGACACATTTTGCATACAATCCTCAAATACTTAGTGTTTGTGAAGTTCAAGTATGGGGTATATCGTTTCAGTATAGTATCCTTTGTATTTTTACATTTAGTGTACATGTTTTAACATAGACGGGGAATCGAGACGAGGGTGGTGGTGGTGGTGGTGTGTGTGTGTGTGTGTGTGTGTGTGTGTGTGTGTGTGTGTGTGTGTGCAATGATTCCGAGAAAACTACTGGACCGATCTTATTATGTGTATGCATATGTAGAAGACAATGGTTGTATCTGCAATAACAGTGTAATACGTATAGTATCAGTGACATCTGTAATAGCATGCGAGTCTTAACATGTATGCGGTTTTATTCCATTGTGAATTCATTGTATCCATTGCAGTTGCCTTTTGGAGGTTAAATGGTGGGGTTGATCAGGGGTGTAAACTAAATTGAAATCTATTCTTGATAACAAACGTGTTACTTGTACATTTTTAAATTCATGCCATGCGCCGCATTTTTACCCAAAACATTGCCTTTCTACTGCACTAGGAACTCCAAAAAGCATCAACAACACCTCCAACACAAACACCAGTGACACTAACAACATCAACATTAACAACAATGTCCACAACAACAACACAGTCCCCAACAACGACGACAACAACAACGATACCGGCAACAACCAGCAAAATTCCAACAAGTCAGATACAAAATCAATCTACAGCGATCAGCAGTACCAGCAGCGTGTCACAACCCACAGCCGATTCTTCAGGAAATGAATCAACAGATGTACCTAAAGCTATAATTGTTGGTGCTTTGGTTTCCTTGGTCATCGTTGTTATCATTGTCGTCTTCGTCGTGATAAGGTGAATGTAGTCAAATATTTATTGGTTACACTGAAAGAAAATGTAAGCGGGATTGGAAGAAAATGTCAGAAAAGAAAAGAATAGCAAGCGAGAGAAATAATGAAGAATGAAATGGACAATTTATTGAAAGAAAGTTTGAAATAAATAAATTGAAGAGAAAAACAAAGGCCAATGAAGAATAGAGGGAGAAACACGATACATGCAGAGAAAGGGGAGAGAGAGAGAGAGAGAGAGAGAGAGAGAGAGAGAGAGAGAGAGAGAGAGAGAGAGAGAGAGAGAGAGAGAGAGAGAGAGAGAGAGAGAGAGAGAGAGAGAGACAAGACAGAGACAGAGAGAGAGACAGAGACAGAGACGGAGAGAGAGTGACATAGACAGAGCGACAGAGACAGAGAGACAGACAGAGAGAAAAAAAGAGAGAGAAAGAAAAAGAAAAAAAAAGAGAGAGAGAAAGAGAGAGAGAGAGGGGGGGGAGAGAGATAGAGACAGACAGAGGCAGAGAAACACAGAGAGAGGCAGGCAGAGAGAGATACAGGCAGATAGACAGACCGACTTACAGTCACAACGAGAAGAGACAGACCGACAGACAGTCAGAGACACGGACACACAATAAAACAGACATAAAGCCGACAGACAGACACACAGTCAGAGAGAAAGGAGCATGTTGGTGGTTTGATATTGTTTTTCTAAGTACTAAGTGAATTGCGAATAAACTCAGAATTGTGCCTTTAACACCGTATCTGCTGTTGTTAAATAGTTTGTTCACAAATGCTCTTCTCCATATCATACAACAGAATGAAACGTCGCAAAACGTCAGATGCTGAGCATCCTTTGGCATGTAATATCGAGGGCCAAACCGATAGTATGGAGACGGAGATTGACAACGATATCACGATCGGAGGAGATACTACAGGGTCAAAAGTAGATCCAAAAAGCGGTAAATTAGTTGCCATTACTGATGCACACATTTAGGAATACATCGTGTTGTTAATTTGTTGTTATATATTTACTTGTTGTTGTTTTTGTTGTTGTTTACGTGTGTTTTTATGTGTGTGTTTTTAGGGGGGGGGGTGGACGACTGTTACTTTGAATATAGGATGTTTAGTTTGTAGGTACGAGGGTTCTCTGGTAGACCAGTTTGTAGCTAACTTGATAAGCTGGTTTCCCCCGAAAGCGGCGTATGGCTGCCTGAACGGCTGGGTAAAAACGGTCATACACGTAAAAACCCACTCGTGCAAAAACATGAGTGAATGTGGGAGTTTTAGCTCATGAACGAAGAAGACGAAAATAATTAAGCTAACTAGTTTAGTAAGCCCAAACTCTTTGGACACCGGTGTAAACATATCGGTTACATTCCACGAAAGCTATGAGACAGGAGAACAAAAGGGCGGCAACCACGGACGTGTGTGAAGTAGAGTATCGCTTTCATCGAATGAGCAATGCAAGCCGTGAATGTAGTCCATACTTTAACATTTTCCTCAGTCCGCTTACACAAACATTTAAATATAGCTTTTTTTTTATCGCGAAAAAACACACCATCCTATGCGCTATCACAGACCCGTTCAAGGGAAAACAGGATCAGTTATTTGTACTTGGACACATGCACACACCAACAGTCTGGCTATAGCTGCTTATTGTGTATACTTATTTTAAAATCAGTGCACTTGAGATTGTCTGGTCGGATGTCTGCATTTATCCTAGATGCACATAAATGAAAAAAGATTGAAGGTGAAGGTAACTGCAAGGAACATAGCCACATTTCTCTATGTGCTAACACAATATTTGTTATTTACATACAGGAGGGTTCAGTTGATATATGCTCTTTTCAGATGAAACCGTATCAAGCGTTTGAAAACAGCAAAACCCTGGCAGTTATGCGTAATTGTGTGAAACCAAAATGTTAGAAAACTGTTTTGTTCTGAATATGTTTGACAAATCTAGTTGTGCTCTTCTCTCTGTGTCTCTGTCTGACTGATTTTCGCTCTCTCTCTCTCTCTTTCTCTCTCTCTCTCTCTCTCTCTCTCTCTCTCTCTCTCTCTCTCTCTCTCTCTCTCTCTCTCTATTTCTCTCTCACACTCACTCCCTCCCTCCTTCCCTCCCTCTCTCTCTTTATTTCTCTGTTTCCCTGTCTCACACTCATTCACTCTCTCACCCCTCTCTCTCTCTCTCTCTCTCTCTCTCTTTCTGTCTCTCTCTCCCTCCCCCCCCCCCTCTCTCTCTCTGTCTCTCTCTGTCTCTCTCTGTCTCTCTCTGTCTCTCTGTCTCTCTGTCTCTCTCTCTCTCTCTCTCTCTCTCTCTCTCTCTCTCTCTCTCTCTCTCTCTCTCTCTCTCTCTCTCCCTCCCTTTCCGCTTCCTTTTCGTTGTATCTTCTTTGACCAAATTCTATGTATTAGTATGTAACAGGTATTCAAAAGGACGTTTGTGTAATCATATCCTATACCATGCACAATTAGGGCAGATTAAATTAGCTGTTATTGTATTTTCTAACTTGTTATACTCCACCTTTCGTATGTGCCTGCGTCGTCATGTGTGATAATATATTTGCAATTTTGATTAAACCATCGTCTTCTCTTTCAACATCGCATCCAGATCCCCCACACAATTCTCAAGACAGACCGGTGGCGTTCTTTACCCCGGAAGCGGAATTCGCCGAGGACGAGGACGATCACGTGTACGAGAATCGCGAAGAAGTGTTCTCCGTGTTCCGTCGTTCTGTTCCTCACCTGGACAGCGTGCAGACCTACCTGGTGGACAGACTGGCTTCCCATCAACTCTACCCCGAATTTAAGGTTGGATTGTGTCATTAAATATTGATTAGAAATTACAACAACTCACAAGTGTTTATTTGTTTTAACAAGGACATGAACAGCTACAACAACAACGAGAACGCGGAAAAAAAACTATACAGTATTGATCTCATCTATATGAGAATGAATGGTTTACCCACATTTGATGCGTGCACTGCCAAATACATGTGCACAACCACGCGTCTCTAACATTTGTTTGCTTGATTTGCCTCCAACGCTCTCTCTCTCCTCTCTCTCTCTCTCTCTCTCTCTCTCTCTCTCTCTCTCTCTCTCTCTCTCTCTCTCTCTCTCTCTCTCTCTGTCTCTCTCTCTGTCTCTCTCTCTGTCTCTCTCTCTCTCTGTCTCTCTCTCTCTCTCTCTCTCTCTCTCTCTCTCTCTCTCTCTCTCTCTCTCTATCTCTCTCTGTCTATCCCTTTCATCTCACCCCCACCATTCTACCTCAAACATACCTCTTTGTTTACCAATGCGTCAGCTTCTGCCTACTTTCAGAAAATCGACGTAATTTTGGAAGGAGAGCCGCGCAAAGTGGGACGCATGGCAGGAAATGTGAACAAGAACCGATTTCCCACCGTGTTTCCATGTAGGTATTGTTTAAATTGATTCAGTCAAAAATCGAGCTGCTTCCAGGAGACGAAATTCAACACAATTGGTTTACACAGTATTTTATTCAGATACACGTTCACCAAGCCATGGAATGTATGATATATGAAAGGAGCACAACAAGATAAACTTATGAATTTGCTCTTAGAGACAAAATAATAAAGTTGCGGACGATATTGTAAATTCATCATTGAAAACAATCGATATACTATTAGCCTTTAGATATTTGAAACGTTCATAGCAATGGCAATCTGTTGTGTGTATGTATGCAGAAACAATATTCTAGATTACTTTGACACTCATGATGACAATATAGTCTTCCGTACAAGGCATGCCTATAGATACCAATTCGAATCCTAATGTTTATATCCAGCTGCTGTTTTTCTTCAAAGTTTACTATTTTCATACTTCGTACGACATGTGTTAAGTAGGTAAGGTCCAGATGAGTAATGCATGACCACATGAATAATACCTTTTTTTGCCACCGAGTTTGAGTTCGAGCGAATGCGATTAAAAGTTGTAGCTGCGACTTTAAGTACACTGGCTAATTTACTACAACTCGGGTTTTTATACTTTGAATGTAGGTTGTAGCCATTGTTTGTTTGTACCTTGCTTAAGGCCAGACAGGCTAGCAAATTTTAGATCAAAATCGTTATGAACTGTGTTGAATTACTTAAGGGGGTTTGAATGTGCCTGGGCTGAAATACAGAAAACATGTCTTGTTACACGTTTAACGGTCTTGGTAACCATGGAAACGATTCAAGATGGCCACAGAACAAAAAACAAAAAATCTTATAACTCAAAAACGGTTTCAGATAAATCAATTCTGTTTTTTGCATTTTGTTAGTAAACTATATATCTATATATTTACGTTTTGACTCGTTGTTATCTTGTACCAAAGTATTAAAAAAAATAAAAAAAACTTTTTTTTTCATTGTTTTTTTTTAGATTGACAGAAAACAAAAAGTATTAGTCATAATTGCACATCCAAACGTAAATATGAGGGGAATTATGTTAAAAAACACACTGCAGACTTTCAAGGCTGTAGCTTTATTCCTTGCAAACCCTTAGGGTTTTGAGTGTGTCACACCAATACAAAACGCATAACAGAGAAAACAGGCAAAGAAGTAAAGAACAGTTTCTTATTTCAGATTTGTGTCTCCATTAGGCTAGATACTACTGGAGAGTGATTGGTATGGACCTAACAGTTCACCCACAGCACATCAGTAATCCCATCCTACTGTAACGTGTCCTGCTGCTTCAAATATGATGTATACCTGTGGGTCATTCCATAAAGCTGTGTACCAAAAGTGTGACATGCATCGTGAAAATTGAAAGTGTATGAATAGCTTGGTTTTATGGTTTATGTGACAGATATAGACATATGCCACGGTGCCATGCTAAACAAAAGATACGTTTATGCTTTTTTGGGGTACGAGGGGTGGTCGGAAAAGTGTGTAACATCACACATGTTTTACCTTACATGTTGTCCAAACACACGAGACAGATAACAAAAAGCCATAGTATAATAGTAACAAGCTTTATTTGCTTCCCATTCTGATTTTCTTCGATTAATCGTTTTCCGAAAGAAAAAAACTAGTCGATCGAGTGTGTTCAAATCTTGATGAAAACTCAACCGTTTTTTTTTACCTCAACTCTTACAACTGGAACAGGACTAGGCTACAAAGAATAGCCTAAGACTTGAAAAAGAGACACTGAGCACGTATATCACAAAATAAAACAATAAAATCAATCAATCAATCAATCAATGAGGCTTATATCGCGCATATTCCGTGGGTACAGTTCTAGGCGCTCTGCAGTGATGCCGTGTGAGATGAAAATTTATACGGCCAGTAATTGCAGCCATTTCGGCGCATATTTACCTTTCACGGCCTATTATTCCAAGTCACACGGGTATAGGTAGACAATTATTAACTGTGCCAAAGCAATTTTGCCAGGAAAGACCCTTTTGTCAATCGTGGGATCTTTAACGTGCACACCCAATGTAGTGTACACAGGGGGGGGGGGGGGGGGGGGGGGGGGAGTTCGGACACCGAAGAGAGTCTGCACACAAAGTTGACTCTGAAATAAATTTCCGCCGAACCTGGGATCGAACTCACGCTGACAGCGGCCAACTGAATACAAATCCAGCGCGCTACCAACTGAGCTATATCCCCGCCCCGTCGAACGTTTGGAAAAATATTCACTTTTAGAGCGAAGAGTCGCGAAAGGTTGCCTACGTAACATTCGTCCCTCATTGGTAACGACTCATAAAACGCTCCACGCCTGCTGAGTTCAAAAAGTTGACAGAATTTTTTTCATGGAAAAACCTTTCAGCGATGTTGAAGAACATTACATGCAAAAGAAACACCAAGTTTCATGCGCTGCTAAGTGACAAATGTAATTTTTAACAATCCAGCGTAACAAGAAAAAATATAAACGAAGCTTAGTGGCGACCCGCGAAAGGCAAAATCACATTCAAATCGAATCGAATTGACAAGGCGCACATTCTTACGCATTCACTACACATCAGTAGTGCCTGATAAAATACCGAGTCGCATATATTCGTGTTCACGTAGTTCACGGTTGGTTTTATAAACCAAATGTTACGTAGAAATTATCAAACAACCCAAATTTTAAACCAAATGTTATGTAGGAAATCGTTATTTAACATTCCAAATGCACACTGTAAACATGAGTAGGGGAAAACAGCTAAGTGCATATATGTAACATTAGCACAAAACACAACGGACACCGAAGAGAGTCTGCACACAAAGTTGACTCTGAAATAAATTTCCGCCGAACCTGGGACAGCGGCCAACTGAATACAAATCCAGCGCGCTACCAACTGAGCTATATCCCCGCCCCGTCAAACGTTTGGAAAAATATTCACTTTTAGAGCGAAGAGTCGCGAAAGGTTGCCTACGTAACATTCGTCCCTCATTGGTAACGACTCATAAAACGCTCCACGCCTGAAGATGTATATCGGGGGGGGGGGGGGGGGGGGAGGGTTCATGGTAGCATTTCATTAGCAGCCACACGGATACTTAAAAACAAGATGTAGGCTAAGCATGTCACAAAAAAACGCAATTTTTGACGTCATTTTCTGTGTTTGCTTTTATACAAAACACTAACCAACCTAACAATCTTCTTGATTTTATTATCATTATCTCTTTGGTCAATTTGCAGTGTGTTGATATCCTTATAATTATATCATTCGAGAAGCAAGAGAAACATTCCTAAATCTAACTCTAAAGTCATGACCCTCTCCTGGTACACAGCTTTGTAGAACAACTCCTGTACGAAATACAGTCACCAAAAGACACTGATGTGATTTATGAAGAAAAAAATTTCCTTTCTTCCAGTCACTGAACACACACAACATCCTGATCACTGTTGTCCCTGGTCATCCTGATGTAGTGTAATGTTCAATGTTCTCCCCCTCCATACACATTGCCATCTCGTGCTTCCTCAGCCCGAACATTCAGACGACGCTGTCCCGCATACTCCTTTTCGGCGCCGACGGGCATTGACAGCAGCAGCAGCGTCAGCATGGCGGACCCAGCTTCCACTTCAGCAGCTAGAAACACATAAATACATCCCATAAATACATGTACATATATCGACAGGTTCAAACTAAAAGCGGGGGCACAACAATTACTCTTCATTTCAAACCTAAGTAGGGTTTACACACTTTTATAACTTAGAGAGAAATTCTACTACTACTACAAGTATTAATACCAATACTGGTTACATAACAAAGATAGCAGAACAATGGTGACTGCGCGTGAGAGAGCGAAAAATAAAAATACCCCAAAATACTTTACTCACATGTTTGACAAATGTAACAAACTTTCGACCATTCTAGAGTTTTCCTCAGGCACAAAACACAGAACAAAGAAGAAGACAGACGACAGAACAGAAAGATCTTTACATTACAGTATTGTTTGGTCTTTTTATTATAAAGATACTTCTACTTTTCTCTGAAAAAGTTTGTTTACATAGCTTAGTTCTTACATGAAATAAACAATGAAGTAAATAAACTCTCAACCAGTGGATATTTTTTCATCTTATACAAAAAATTATTTTCCACAGTGAGCAAGTAAGTTGAATAAAGAGAGTACAGCAAGGCACCAACCTGTCACTTTCTTGTCATGTCGCTGGTAGGTTTTCAGATGCATGGCTGGTATTCCCACCACTGCACTGAAAGTCTCTAGAACAGCGTAGCTCCCTCCCACCTCGTGACTGAACAGTACCATCATTGGATTTACTTCAAAAGCAATGTTTTTGCTATCACTGTCCTGCATTCGAGGTGATGACAACTCCTTTTTCTCATAATCGCCACAACCATCGCACGTCAGTAGCAGCTGAGAGGCGAAGCCAGCGTTTTCTCCTTCACTCACAGTTATCGAGAGACCAGTCTCCTTGCATACGGGACATGTAAGATCAGTCGGTAGTCGAGTAAGCTGTAACACATGCGTTCGTCGGCAAGATCTTCGTCAGCATTCATAGCCTCATGTTTTCTTCGAAACGCACACTTCGACTGCGGGTCGCTGCATTTCGACAGTCCCCTATCGCTCGACTTGCTTCGTCTTTTTGACCGCTGCTGCTTTTACCGCTTGCAGTCTCCTCTTCCCTCCCTTTGCTCTTGGCATTTTACAGTCAGTCTGATACAAAATTCACTATCAGAACACAAAAATAGCGATGGCAAACAACTTTTTCTACGCTCACTCGATGTTCAACTTTTGCTTTTTTGTGTTTGTTGACATCATCGACAAGAGGAAACCGCATTGCATTGTGGGAACGAAACTGTTGCATTGTGGGTAGGAATGCCATTCATACAAAAGCATGCCGGTTTTCTGATTGGTTAATCTTCAAGTCGTAGTAGGCTTCTCCCTTATTTGGAATATTTCGTATCGTCGTCTGCGTTGGAAAAACCGCGCGAAGCCGTTTATGGCAGTTTCCGGCAGTGACGTCAGTTCGTTGAAACGGTTCGGGAAACTTCGGGCTTTTCTTTCGTCTGCTACGCGAGGCGATTCCTCGAGCGAATTGTGGTGTTGTAAAGTGTCAAAAAAAGGTTATTTTAGCAAATATTGCACAAAATAAACGCCAACAAGCTTCGGTACACATTTGTATTGGCTAAATTCATACATTTGGCACCAGTTTTAGAGCAATATAGTGTTTGGAGCTGTTAGAAGGGGTGTTCATGAGTCAAAATCAGGCATAATCACAACATCACAAAAATCATGATTTTAGTGAAAATTGAGGTGCCGTGTCTTCCCTTAAGCATCAGGATTTTGTCTTCCAAAAGGTGTATGCACCTTTGACAGTTTTGCCAAGCTGCGTGTGTAAATGTCATTGGAATACGTCCCATTTTTGAATTGAGAATTGTGTCTTTTTGTGTTTTCAATACAACGAGCAGACGACAGCAACCGTGTTGTTCTAGAGGATGGTTACAGAAACGGATTATCCAACGACTATGTGAACGCCAGCTACATCAAGGTACATTGTCATCATTTTCACGAGTTTTCATTCACAAACACCTGGGAAATAAATATCATGTTCGCCAGGCAATAAATCCCCGGTTACCATAGTTGCAGGACGCAGGTTATACATGGATAATCAAAAGCAAACCCAATAGAAACGCTCGGGGATTCTTCGGCTCTTTACATTGGCGTTTCCCCAGACCTAGACAGACGACATTGCTTTGCAAAGTTCCAAAAACGAACTGGCAAACTGGCACAGGTAAACAAAAAACAAAACTACTTCATGAAAGGTCATAAATTCATCACAAACAAACGAAACCTAGCGATATGTTTTGTCTTCTTACAAAGTCATGGAGTGCGTGTATCTGTGTTTCGATACACAGACGTTCGGAGAAACACGAACGTCAAGTTCAAGTCAAACCAATTGACCCCTGACACACAAATTTTGACCCGTGCACAAGACGTTGTATCGCTAAACGAAGCGCAAATAAGAAAAAAATAAGAAAAGCAAAGAACAGAGCAACAAGATATGCAAACATCTAACAAAGCCGAACAAGCAGAAGGACAGGTCAGTCTAATGAAAAACAAAGAGGCAATGAGTCGGAAACAAGATCGCGATTCTTTCCTTCGCTGCACGACGCAAATCTTCTGCGACCTTTGACCCAACGTGCCTTGCTTGCACGATGCAAATCTTCTGTGACCTTTGACCCAACGTAGCTTCCACATTCAATCACTAAGCTTAATATTTACAACTGAAAACCGAAGGGGTGGAATACTGAGAGGAACCTACAGAACTGTGCAACCTGGCATACTTATCTCAACATTTTATGAACTCAAAACACAGAAAGTTGTTTTCACACGCCAGCTTTGATTGCAATAACGTGCTGGGGCACCAACACATGTATTATCAAAACGGAACTTGTGTTTCAAAGCATGGCTCCCTGTGTTGATTTGGCACTTATTTTCTCACTACCAAAATGATGACAAAAACGATGTTTGGTGGTTTGTTGTCAGACCAGCTTTTTTTGTCGGTCCTCGGTGGGGCATATCGACTTTTGTTTCATATTGATTGACCGCGACCTTCGGCCTTGGGCAATCAATATGAAACAAAAGACGATATGCTCCCCCTCGGACCGACAAATAGGCTGGTCTGTCAACAACCCATCAAACATATTATAATATTCATGCTGTAGGGATGTACTGTGTAAGAACATGCTTGTCTGCTTCACACATTATACGACCGTTCAGACTAGACCCCACGGGTGTCCATTTTATTGACCATTTTATTTGACCATTTTATTGACCATTTTATTGTCCATTTTATTGACTATTTTATTTTTATTGACCATTTTATTGACCATTTTATTTTTTATTGGCCATTTTATTGACTACTTTATTTTGTATTGACCATTTTATTGACCATTTTATTGACCATTTTATTGACCATTTTATTTGACCATTTTATTGACCATTTTATTGTCCATTTTATTGACTATTTTTATTTTTTATTGACCATTTTATTTTTTATTGACCGTTTTATTGACTATTTCATTTTTTATTGACCATTTTATTGACCATTTTATTGACCATTTTATTGACCATTTTATTTTTTATTGACCATTTTATTGTCCATTTTATTGACCATTTTATTGACCAGCAATTTCTCATGGAGACTTCACAAGAAAACTATACATCTTGATAACAAAATGAGAAACGTACTCTACCTTTTCTGTCGTGAATGTCCTTCCTTGCTTATTTTCTTTCTCTCTCTCTGTTTTAAGTAGACACAATAATTGTTTCTTTTTCTAGCATATACCACGTGTAGGCAGGGTAATGTTTGCTAAAATTTGAGTAATTTTTACCAATGTTTGCAGCCAGTTTGGCTACTTTTGTCTTTAAACGCACAAACGCTTGCTAAACAACATAATTATAACAATCAACGTATTGCCAATGTTACGGTCAATCAGCAAGAATGAATTTCACTACCCCGAGGTGGGTGGATAAAACGCTGACGTTATTTTTATTTTATCTTTTATATTTCCAGGGCTTGAAGTCGGATAAAGAATACATTGCTGCTCAAGGTAAGCCTGGTTTTGATGTAACTGTGTGCCACTGATTTGTTCTTGATTTGGAAGAAGCTCAAATGTGGTGTTGGTGTCTTTCACTATTGCACCCACATAATTATGAGCCACACACTTTTTTCTTGCTCAACAATTCGGGGAGGAATGTCGCGCAATCTTTTCTGTCACTCGACAGTGCAATAAGTTAACACGGCACTAAATTAACAGTTCACAAAATACCTTCATTCACACACTCAAAAAACTTGGAATGGCAATTCATTAAAAGAGAAGATACAAAAAATTGTCATTGCACAATGAACATCATCCTGTTACGGCAGTCGGACGCACACATGAAACATTTAACAGAAATGTCCGTTGAAATAAGTCATAATCTCAAGATGAAAAGGGCCGCAGCTGAATCACAAAGAATATCCCAAAATGGAACACAATATTTTCGTTTCATAGAAACAACACACACGTACCCCCCAACCATCCACTCTCTTCAAGTAATGTTCCCTGTCTGCCTTCATCTGTTGTATATATCCCAGCAACACCAGCCTGCATACATTAATGTGCAATCATCTTTTCAGTAGGTCCTGTGCAAACTCAACGAACATATATATATAAGGGCGGGGATGTAGCTCAGTCGGTAGCGCGCTGGATTTGTGTCCAGTTGGCCGCTGTCAGTGTGAGTTCGTCCCCACGTTCGGCGGGAGATTTATTTCTCAGTCAACTTTGTGTGAAGACTCTCCTCGGTGTCCGAACACCCCCGTGTGTACACTCAAGCACAAGACCAAGTATGCACGAAAAAGATCCTGTAGCCTAATCCATGTCAGAGTTCGGTGGGTTATAGAAACACGAAAATACCCAGCATGCTTCCTCCGAAAGCGGCGTATGGCTGCCTAAATGGCGGGGTAAAAGCGGTCATACACGTAAAAGCCGTGGGAGTTTCAGCCCATGAACGAACAAACAAACAAACGAACATATAACCAGAGCCCCGCAGAGGGTAGAGAGCAAAACCAAAAGGGAAACCACTCAAACAGATTTTCTCCGGCCACCTTTAATTGTTTCCCTTGACACTCTGTGTGACTTGTATTCATAAAAAACATGTTCATAACATTGATAGCAGTCATGTAGTCTTTTGTGAACTTTAAAAAAAAAACCACTTAAAACGATTATTTGTGTTTGACATGTCAAAGGTCCCATGAATACCACGGCCGGCGACTTCTGGCGGATGGTTTGGCAAGAGAAGACATCTGACATTGTCATGTTGACCAATATAAAGGAAGGAGGGAAGGTATTCAATGGTTGAATTGCATTTTTGTAATGGTTTTGCTTCTTTATCTTGTGTTTTGGGGCAAGGGATAAAAGTATGGAGCGAAGTGGGGTAGGGGTTGGGGGTTGGGTAGGGGAAATGTGTAAGGGACAAAGGTTGGATGTGTGAGTTGATGTGCGTGGATGAGTGTGTGCTTGCGCTGGTTCTATCTTGTATCTGTCCGTCCGAATTTATTGTTATACTGTACTGTTATTGTGTACATTTGTCTGCCTCTGTCTCTGTCTGTGTGCCTGTCTGTTTATCATGCTGCCTTTCTTTTTGTATTTATTTCTTTCTGTCTGTATGCCTTTATTTCTTTCTGTCTTTCTTTTTTCTGTCTGTCTTTCTTTTAGCTTCTTTCGTTATGTCTGAATGCATTTGCGCTTCAGTATCAACAACTTATCGCCCATGCTGCATATACTAAACACATTGGCTCTGGCTTTATTCCAGGAGAAATGCTTTAAGTACTGGCCAGAAGAGTCTGCCGACACGACGTATGGTCCTATCACGGTGACCAGCTCTCGCGTGGAATGTAGGGACAATGCCTTCATCAGGACTTTCATGATCAAGAAAAAGGGAGTGAGTTTATTTGGTACTCATTCGTAAACACACACACACACACACACACATTCACACTCACACACACACACACACACACACACACACACACACACACACACACACACACACACACCCATACACACACACACACACACATTCACACTCACACACACACACGTACACACGCACACACACACATGACATCACATCCAACAAACTATGACTACCGTATGTATTTCATGTTTCAGTCACGAGAGACAAGGGAGGTAACCCAGTACCACTACGTGTCATGGCCTGACCATGGTGTTCCGACGACTGTCTCCCTTGTCAGGTTCTGGCGAGACGTCACTCGCAGGCGACAAGCAAAGCAAGCAAGTTCCCCTCCAACCCCAATGGTTGTTCACTGCAGGTAGCTGATTGAGTGACATATTTTACTGAATGTATAACTGAAGACATGATATCGAGAGGGAGCCGATAATGACTGAACGTGTGTGTGTGTGTGTGTGTGTGTGTGTGTGTGTGTGTGTGTGTGTGTGTGTGTGTGTGTTTGTGTGTGTGTGTGTGTGCGTGTGTGTGTGTGTGTGTGTTTGTGTGTGTGTGTGTGTCTGTCTGTGTGTCTATGTATGTCTGTGGGTGTGTCTATGTCTGTCTGTTTGTGTGTCTGTGTGTCGGTATATATGTGTGGCGCCGATACGGTGTGACTGTGTGCAATGTGAGTAAAAACAACTAAACAGCGTGTCTTTTTAAGCGCTGGAGTGGGTCGCACCGGCACGTTCATCGGCCTTGACCTTGCCATGCTGAGTGCGGTGAAGGACGGGGAGATTGACCTCGTCAGGCTTGTGACGTCACTGAGAGAACAGAGATGTCTTATGGTGCAGACCACGGTAAGAATTTGTTTTTCCAATTTTTTTTCAGTTCAGTTCTGGTTTCCTCGTGGTATTGTGTACAGAAAGAAAACTGTGACTGTTGTTGTAATGGATGCACACGTTATGAAAAATATTTGAAGATTTGTTTGTTTGTTTGTTTGCTTAACGCCCAGCCGACCACGAAGGGCCATATCAGGGCGGTGCTGCTTTGACATATAACGTGCGCAACCAGTCCTAGCACTAACCCCATAATGCCAGACGCCAGGCGGAGCAGCCACTAGATTGCCAATTTTAAAGTCTTAGGTATGACCCGGCCGGGGTTCGAACCCACGACCTCCCGATCACGGGGCGGACGCCTTACCACTAGGCCAACCGTGCCGGTTTATATATTTGAAGATGAACTGTACCAATCAGAATTTTTTAAAAAAATTAATTATTTCATGTATTTATGAAAAAGGAAACACATTCAAATAATGTGTGTACAAACCTCATGCAAAGCATTATTGTGTTTGATAATAATGAGGCTTTGCACTAATTCAGTTACCCTTAACTCCTTTTGCTGGCAAAACTCCTCGAGTATTATAATATTGATTGTGTGAGCGTGTGTGTGTGTGTGTGTGTGTGTGTGTGGGAGGGGGGAGGGGTCTGCTTTATTTTAACTGACGGAGCGCAAAGAAACATTAAGCAGAAACATAAATCTGAAACTGAAAATCGATTTTTGTGTGTGTGTGTGCAAACTATCGAAAACTGATTATCCCCTCTAGATGATTGTTTAATATACCAGCAGAGCACGGATAACTAATAGGATAGCAACTCGAACAATTATATAATGTTGTGATTCCACAGGGTCAGTTCCTGTTCTTGCACTCGGCACTGCTGGAGGGCTTTACGTCACGTGACTATGTGTACCACGTGGACACGTTCAGCAGTGTGTTCAGCAAACAAGTGGACCCCTTGACGCCCCACACACGTCTGGACAACGAGTTCAAGGTGAATTGGTCGGGTTAGGTTCAGGCCAACAACAACAAAAGTCTGTTTACGGTAACATAGGCAAACAAAATGTGACCCCCCACCACGAAATGAGTCGCATGTCACCTTTGCATGATTTTCATATTTTTACATTTTCCGAAAGAGTTTGTTATGCTCTATCCAGTGGTGAAAACCGTTTTAGAAAAGAGCGAAAACTGTTTGAGTTATAAGCATGTGACTAAGGTGACCCTCATACTGTTACCAGACACTCCCCGGACTTATATTAAGCCAAGCGCAGAACCGCGCGAGGTGACATGCGACTCATTTCGTGGTGGAGGGTCGCAAATAGGGTCGGTAAGTCGGGATTTATTTTTTATTTTTATTTTTTCTTCCAAAAAACCATATTTTTAAGTTATTTTGCCAAAAAACAGACTTTTTTATTTTTTATTTATTTTTTTCCCCAAATGCCAAAAAAAAGTAAAGGGTCGCGCGAAAAAATAGGATCGGTCGGGATACCGTAAACAGACTATTTTTTTTTGGGGGGGGGGGGAGGGGGCCTTAGCATAATTGTTTGTTTGATTTATCTGTGTTTTCTTGGAGTGGGTTGGGTTAGGCCTACCAAACATGTGTTGACTTTGGGTATAGGCTAAAACTGTATTTGGTTTGGTTTAACTGTTTGTGCTTTAGCCTATCTATGTTTTGTTGGGTTGTGTTTGGTTTGAGTAAGTTTGCTCCTGACTTAGTTTAAGGACCAGCTTGGGTTGGTTATCATATTGCCTTTGGTAAGTATAGGTTGGGTAAGGTAACGTTGCTGCTCTGGTTGAGTTGGGTTTTACTTGGCTTATGTCAGGTTGGACTAGGTTTGGTCCATTTTTTTAATTGGGTGTTCAGGTGATAATGCTTTGGGGCTGTTTGGTTGGATGGGAGAACGGGCGGTTTATGCGGGCGGTAGCTTGACTGCATGTGTAAATGCTGACTGAAGTGCATTATTGGAGTTATTCGACGACTGTTGCTTTTGCAGATGTCAAGAAGTTAAAGTTGGCTTTCATTGTGGAAAATATGTTGGCCTTGTTATTGTATGTGTGTGTGTGTGTGTGTGTGTGTGTGTGTGTGTGTGTGTGTGTGTGTGTGTGTGTGTGTGTGTGTGTGTGTGTGTGTGTGTGTGCTGTTTGTATTTAAACGAAGATCCAGTTACAACAATTAAGTGTATCATGACTGCACTCAGATGCTGATGGAGATGAGATCTCTGGCACCAGAGCCCAGTCATTGCACAGCCAGTGAACCAGACAACGTGAGCAAGAACAGAAACCAAAACAGTCTTCCTGGTTTGTGTGCTTCTCTTCTTTAATTTGAAAAGAACCTCGGTGCGTCAATAAATAAAGACATACATAAAATGATCACAATAATAATAATAATGATAAATACATAACAATAACTTGTATTTCTTTAACTATTAAAAGGAGTTACATTTGAAGAACGTTGGTTAAGAAAATTCAAATCAAATGTTGAGGCAAAGTCAGTCAAACAGAAGGGGAGCGGGGTAAATGCGTCCCTCTGACTCATTCGGTCAGGCCTGGCGATCACCTATGAAGCTTCAGCAAGACAGACGACGCACTGCAGATTATCCCAGCCCGCTACACGTTGCATGAAAGGAAAACAGGCCAAGTGCTCGTCATAATCCCTATCGCAGCATCGATAATATGCAGTGCGTCGTCTGTGCCGCTGAAACTGCGCAGGTATAATCTGCCCTTTACCAAGCCTGGCTGCATAATAGACGAATTCCGAAAATACCTTAGTCGGGTTTGTATGGCTTGTGGAAGAGTGACCTCACTAGCGCGGGGTGTGTCGGAAACACGTTGAAACACGCACGTGTTTGCGACACACCCCTCGCTAGTGATTGGCTCCTCAAATATTTGTACGATGTTTTGCAAGAAAAGGTCACTCTTCCATAACCCATACAAACCCGACGGAGTTATTTCCGAAAATCGTCTTTTGGCTCACCGTTCACATTCTCACGTTGTCTTTTTATCTGATCGACTGATTTCTTGACTGGCTTTTATCTGAAGGTGTGGTAGATAGTTCCAGACCAAGTCTCTGAAACAAATAAGAAGAATGTAAACTGTTTTGTTTGTGCTTGACTACCGGTCGTGACTTTCAGTTCTTGACACACTGTTTATATCTAAAAATAAAGTCTGTCGGTGGATTGATGGCGTGTCGGTATTGTACGCTTCCGGTAGGTTTCCTGTTTTATTTGTTTGATTGTTGTTGTTTGTTTGTTTGTTTGTTATTTGTTTCTTTTGTATTTTGTTTGGTTTTGTTTGTTTGTTATTTGCTTCTTTTGTATTTTGTTTGGTTTGTTCGATTGTTTCTATTTTGACAACAAATGTTTTATGCTACTGCAGTTGAAGAGCATCTGGTGTGCCTCACTGAGAATGCTCCAGGCCGGAATCAGTTCATCAACGCCGTGTTCATGCCGGTAGGACCATGACTTGTGTTCCATGACACATCTGAGTATGAATTGTAGTGTGTCAAATCAAGCCTACTTGAACTTAGGATAGAAACAAAGACATTGACATACA
>NW_027129184.1:32500-55950 GCF_037325665.1 Littorina saxatilis
TCAACCAAATTGGTTGAAAATTTGGTCAAGTAATCTTCGACAAAGCCCGGACTTCGGTATTGCATTTCAGCTTGGTGGCTTAAAAATTAATTAATGACTTTGGTCATTAAAAATCTGAAAATTGTAAAAAAAAATAAAAATTTATAAAACGATCCAAATTTACGTTCATCGTATTCTCCATCATTTTCTGATTCCAAAAACATATAAATATGTTATATTTGGATTAAAAACAAGCTCTGAAAATTAAATATATAAAAATTATTATCAAAATTAAATTGTCGAAATCAATTTAAAAACACTTTCATCTTATTCCTTGTCGGTTCCTGATTCCAAAAACATATAGATATGATATGTTTGGATTAAAAACACGCTCAGAAAGTTAAAACAAAGAGAGGTACAGAAAAGCGTGCTATCCTTCTTAGCGCAACTACTACCCCGCTCTTCTTGTCAATTTCACTGCCTTTGCCATGAGCGGTGGACTGACGATGCTACGAGTATACGGTCTTGCTGAAAAATGGCATTGCGTTCAGTTTCATTCTGTGAGTTCGACAGCTACTTGACTAAATGTTGTATTTTCGCCTTACGCGACTTGTTGTTTTTGGATCTATTCTTTTCGAGTTTTAAAGGTGTCACACATTCTTCAATGACAATTATTGTGTGTGTGTTTGTAGTCTCGGGTGTCTCCAGTTCTACCGTAGACTGTACCAATGGTTAGATCAATCATCATGTGAAGAAAGAGCTCCAGACTGATCTGTGTGTTCGTCACATACTCGATGATTGAGAATCGTTTACGCGTGGATGCCTATTAATTTGTCTCCTGTTGAACATAATTATCTAGCAGTAGAACGCGACCAACTGATGGATATATACTTGTTAAATAATGTTTTGTTGTAGTGCACAATCAACCCAGGGAGCCATGCTTTGAAACACGGGTTCCGTGCTGATAACCACACGAGTCCCGGTTTGATAACCACTGGCAATCAAAGCTGGCGTGTGAAAGCAACTTTCTGTGTTTTTGAGTTCATTAAATGTTGGGATGAATATGTCAGGTTTGAGGATGCACAGTTCTGTAGGTTCATCTCGGTATTCCACCCCCTCGGCTTTCTGTTGTAAATAGTTAAGCTGACTGATCGAATGTGGAAGCTACGTTTGGTCAAAGGTCACAGAAGATTTGCGTCGTGCAGCGAAGGAAAGAATCGCGATCTTGTTTCCGACTCAGTACCTCTTTGTTTTTCATTAGACCTGTCATTCTGCTTGCTCGGCTTTGTTAGATGTTTGCATATCTTGTTGCTATTTTCTTTGCTTTTATTATTGTTTCTTATGTGTGCTTCGTTTATCGATACAACGTCTTGTGCACGGGTCAAAATGTGTGTGTCAGGGGTCGTTTTACTTGAACTTGACGTTCGTGTTTCTCTGAACGTCTGTGTATTGAAACACAGATACACGCACTCCATGACTCTGTAAGAAGACAGAACATATCGCTAGGTTTCATTTGTTTTGATGAATGTATGACCTTTCATGAAGTAGTTTTATTTTTTGTTTACTTGTGCCAGTTTGCCAGTTCGTTTTTGGAACTTTGCAAAGCAGTGTCGTGTCGTCTGTTTAGGTCTGGGGAAACACCAATGAAAAGAGCCGAAGAATCCCCGAGCGTTTCTATTGGGTTTGCTTTTGATTATCCATGTATAACCGGCTTCCTGCAACTATGGTAACCGGGGATTTATTGCCTGGGGAACATGAGATTTATTTCCCAGGTGCTTGTGAATGAAAACTGGTGAAAATGATGACAAACATGTTTGTCATCATTTTCACGAGTTTTTATTCATAACCAGCTGGGGAATAAATAACGCTGTTGCCTATGTAACACATCGAGGTGGTGAATGGGTTTGATCTTTCAGGTGAAACGTGGATTATCAGAGTAAAAGCCAATCAGGCTGGTTAGTTGATGTGTGGAACCATCGCGGCTTTGGATTCGTGTTTCCGAGGACAACGATTTTAAGCATTCACTCTCAAAGACCCAATCAATGTCGATAATTACCGTTGCGACTCATGGTTAATTTGCAACCTATCTCTGTAATTAAAAAATCCACAACAAAAAGTCATAACACAATTACACGAAAAGAAATACGCTCAAAACTTACTGAACTCGTAAATGTGCTCGCAGCTCTGTACATTTTCAGACTGGAAGAAAAACGACGAACGAGTTAGGTTTGATGTCACAGCGTATGACGTGTTATCTCGCACTAGTGTGACAAGCTTTGCGGCCCGGAATAATGCATTCTAAAAATTGGTCTCCCTGTGGGTTTTTGTGCATACAGTTGCACTTCCAAAATGATGAACAAAACTATGTTTGCTGGCTTGTTGTCAGACCAGCATTTTTGTGTTGGTCCTCGGGGAGCATATCGCCTGTTGTCACATATTTATCAACCGCGGCCTTCCGAATGGTCGATAACGAGGAAACCAAAGACGACATGGTCCGCCCTAGAACCAACAACAACAAAACTGGTCTAGCTGTCAACAGGCCACCAACCATCTTATGGTAACTAGGATAACTACGGTGTTTAGTTCAATTTATATTACAGTGTTCTAGATGATCGAACGTGTAGCAAAGACATGTACGTGTACGTGTAGATATTGCGTCACCCGTGACTCACTTTTTTCTCTAATGTTCCAAATGCATACTTTGTTTTGCTCCCACCAAGACGGCAGATCTTGGCAAACTCGTGACGTAAAAACTAGATTTGATGACGTTACCCGTACACGTTCCTGTACTGTACACGTCCTGAAAAGTGCTGATCTAGATCTTGCTATTGTCAACCATGCGACGACACAACATTTGTTTTCATAGTGTAGGAGGAAACAAAGAATATACTTATGCTCATTAACTTGTTAATGTTTCATTACATTATTTAAACATCTCAGCATGTAATTGTAATCATATCGCGTTAAAATCATGTCCGATTTACATAGTTACATTTTGTAAATGTATGATTTGTATACACGAGTTCCTAGAGTCATTTTCTAATATACGAAACTAAAATAAATATAGCTGCAAAAAATTGCTGTTTCTGAGTCTGTACGGTTTACGTTATTGTATAAGAGCGTGAGACAGAACATGCAAATAGAGAGTTTATTCATAAACAAAAAGCAAAACACATACAAGTCAAAAAAACATAAAAGCTCACACATAATTCTTACACACACATAAATACACACATACACAAGCACGCACGCACGTACATAGGAACGAACGAACGAACACACACGCAAACACACACAGACACACACACACACACACACACACACACACACACACGCACGCACACAAAAAAGCACACACATACTCACACAGATACATTCACAGACAATGATACACACACGTCTGCGCGCACACACACACACACACACACACACTCACACGAACACACACACACACACACACACACACACACCCACACACACTCACACACATACGCACACATACACCCATACATACACGTGCACGCGCGCACACACATACACACATACATACACGTGCACGCGCGTACACACACACACACACACACACACACACACACACACACACTCATATATCTATTTTACATAATTTACAGTACGGGCCGATATTATCGGGGCAGCGTTTCGTAGCTTAATGTAGCGACCAATTAAAATGCTTCTATTCTTCAGTTTGAAAAGCAAACGCGGATCTCCCCAAGGACACATTTTAGCATTTTACGTCCATGTCGAGATGCATGTGATGAAGTAAATGGTAGTGCTAACACAGGTAACGTAAGCTGCCAAGACGCGTGTATTGTAGTAAATGGTATCGCCGATACAGTTAGCAAGAATTGTCAGCACAATGCGCTCATGTTTCGGTAAGTGGTATTACTATTGCAGTTATCATTAGTTTGAACACCCGTGTTATAGTAAGTGGTATGCCCACCAGACGTTGAGGTATCTTAATATGTCCCCCCACCCTCCTCCCTCTTTGCGAAGACAGGGTTGGTGTACAGAGTGTTGTCGTTGATGTAGGTGTTGTCCCAATGGCTTAGTGGGTCATATTAATGACTGCTCTCCTCTGTGATCTCGTAGACATTCTCTGTGGTACTCGCTGGGTCTCTGCCATCTGTGTGTTTAATATAAATAAAACGAATTGTTCCTGATTAAACGTAGAGAGGACATACATGGATGAAAGAGAACATTGAATTGACAGCATGGGCACAACGACGCACACACAGACACACAGACACACAGGTTTTAAGAATGCACCTACTCAGAGAGCTCTGAATCTATAATTAAGAAAGCAAGGGCTCATTCAGAACGAGATAGTCAAAACTATCCAAGTTTGCATTCTAATGCTTATGGTTAGAAGCTCGGTCTACTTTAACTGTGTGAAGGAAATCACGAATAACACTGTAACAAGCAAAGTTTGACAGTGATATCCTCCACGCTTTTAGAGCGCTAACCAGAGATATAGCGTGACATAGCAAAGTGTGTTGCACGCACTGTGAATTCAGCTCACTGACCGGGGATAGTTGAGGTTGTAAATCGCAACTTGGGCATTGTTACACTTTACCACTGTCCTTGGACATTGAGGGGTTGTCCAAGTAATCGGCCGGGAGAAAGGAAGCCCGGATAGATGCGACAAGAAAGCACTTAACAGGTAAATGGAATAAGCATTCGAATATCGCTAGAGTGTTTATCGCATACGTTGAATCGACTAACACTGTAAACTGTAAACATAGCAGACAGATATCTAAGACAAGATGTCCGCTATTTATGTTGTGCAGTGCGTCGTATAACCGGTCTGAGAGGGAGATAGTGGACAGATGACAAGTCTGAAGGATCTGAGAAGCCGCCGAAGTATCATAACTCTAGACCAGCATAGCTGAAATTCGACGGGATTTCGCGAAGTTAGTGCAAGGTTATGGTTGTCCGTATAGTTGGACCATAGAGGTCACAGGACGAGAGGAACTGAGTAGACCGAGGTCGCCAGTGGAAGGAATTAGTATTCAGATACATTTCCTAGTGAACGGCCATAGACGCTGTGTAATTCTGTGTATGAACAGAGTTAAAATATGTCTATAAGATCTTAAGTACATAAGATATAATGAGTGTTTAGTAGGCAGAGCAGACGGTGATTTGAGTCTGCCGGAATATGAACTGTAACTGTTTTTCTGACTACACACGAGCCGTGATTCGATACCAGTAAAGTAGATATCGTGTGCCTGTGAGTTCACGGACTGTTTGTGTATTTTCCTAGATAAGTGTAGGGTTTTGTTAGTGAAATTGTGCACGAGATTGTAATCTCGAGTTGTTTTTGCATCCAAACCTGTGAGTACCCAATTTTTGAATACCTAACATTTATGTTCATGATTGTGTGTATTTGTGTGTATGTCTGTCATACCTGTATAATACAGTGGAGCGAACCTACATTTGGAGTTGTGTTTGTTCCTGTATGATAGCGTACTAACGCATTTGCATTCATTCACAAACTGCTCCTATGAATCCGAGGAAAATGCATTCACATTGGATTGACATCCATGGAGCATCCTAGAACATGCAAGTTAATACCAAGCGAATAGCTATCATGATTGTGGTATCCTGTCTCGACAAAGCGATGACATAGTTATGATGACGTCTATCATAGAAATACAAACGGGTTACACGTGATACAATATCTGAACATAGGTGTAACTTATATTGATAGCACTGATCGTATTTGTGACATAAAACAAACAAGCAACCCACATAGCTACAACCATCATCAGTCGTCATGATAATTCTCGGGCCATCCTATCTGTAACATCCATCAAACCAAACACATGTTTAAATCACCACAATAAGAAATGCTCCCATCATGAAAGACAACCAGTACCAGTTCTACGATGTTCTACAGCAGGAGTGACTCCGTCAGTCGTGTTACTGTTGTCCGTGACATTCGCCATCCTGTGACCACGGTTCTCTGTATTGCATGCCGCAAGATGACCAAGATTGGGAGCTTTGCGGCTTTTCTTTCTATTGCATTGGTGAGGAGAAGGACATTAACCACAAGCAAAATCAAATTGCACCAACAAAGAACAACAAGAACGCTGAGTCAACCACAAGAAAACTAGCCTAGATATCTTAACACTGACAACATCCAAAGTAATATGACTGTGTATTCGTGCATGCCTACGTCCGCGCAAGTGCGTGCTTGGATGCGCAACCACTGGTTGTTTATTTTTTCAGGGATTTTTGGTTTTGTGTTTATTTGGTATTCTTTTTGCGTTTGTTTCTGTTGCGTGTATAAGAAGAAACAAATTACTCGCAGAAAAAATTAAACAATCACAATTAAGCTATGTGTGTATGTAGAGGTTACAAGCCGAGTCTCAGTGATTATTAAAAATAATGGTGGAAGTTAGCGGATCATGAAAAATACGAGCTTTAGCGAGCTTTTTCATGACCGCGAACTGAGACCATTATTTTTAATAATCACTGAGACGAGGTGTGTAACCTCTTTATTCCTCCTTTCTTCAGTTATTCAAAGAAAACTGGAGTTTTTGTGCGAAAGTTTGATCGAATCCTAATCACTCAACCAGTCAACCTGCGGAGGCGATCGATTAATGCGCGGTTGTATAGTTCCGTGCAAATCATTCCATTCTGTTAACATTTCTTGTCAGTTTCCCTGTTTGGGACTAAAATAAAGTACACAGTTATGTTGTTATTCTGCTGTGGCGGTAAAGGCAGATATTGTGTGTTATGTTCATGTTTTGGTATCGCTCAGGATAATGTTCTTTCGTCAAATGCGACTAGCAGACGAACTTTTGCACCCGTGTTCCTACGTTAAAAACTGTATGAAGTTCAGTTTTCTGGGGAAAATAGTGTATGAAACCGCTTTATGTTTTTTAAATTGATGAGATGTGTGCATTTGGTTGCGTGTGATCTGTTTATAAAATGAAATATTGTTGAAAACTGACCGTCGTGTTGCAGTCTGTTGTCGAAGAAACTGAGTGAAAAGAAATTTGGAAGGGGAACTACTCTTGTCGCTGGACAAAGTATGAGAGTTGTTTGCCTTGGGAATTTGATTGTGTTGAACGTTTGTGCACGGCAGATCTAGATTCAGAAAACAACCCAACTCATTGATTGTATATGGAGATTCATGTGTTCAAGCCTGTAGTTGTTAATTTAATTGCGGTATGTTTGTATTGTTTGCTTGAGAGATGTATACTTCGTACATTAGAGCGTTCGGAACTTTTCAGTCGCAAAAGTAGTACCGACACAGAACAGCTTCTCAACTCATTGCGCTATCGAGGATTCAGGCTGTTGCTGGCTCGTTATTTGTTTGGTTGCTGGGTGTTTATCAACAATTATTCCCCCCTCTGCTTCTTTACCTCTGTAAACTTGTAGGGGTAGTTATTTTTCGTTATTCCCCCCTCTGCTTCTTTACCTCTGTAAACTTGTAGGGGTAGTTATTTTTCGTTATTCCCCCCTCTGCTTCTTTACCTCTGTAAACTTGTAGGGGTAGTTATTTTTCGATAATGACCCAGCAACCAAACAAATAACGACCCAGCAACAGCCTGAATCCTCGATAGTGCAATGGGTTGAGAAGTTGTTGTTTCGGTACTACTTTTTGCGACTGAAAAGTTCCGAACGCTCTAACGTACGAAGTATACATCTCTGGAGCAAACAATACAAACATACCGCATTTAAATTAACAACTACAGGCCTGAACACATGAATCTTCATATAAAATCCATGAGTTCGGTTGTTTTCTGAATCTAGATTTGCCGTGCTCAACTGCGTTCATCACAAGCAATTTCCCGCAAGGCAAGTAACTCATACTTTGTCTAGCGACAAGAGTAGTTCTCCCTTCTTTTCACTCAGTTTCTTCGACAACAGACTGCAATCCGACGGTCAGTTTTCAACAATATTTCATTTAATAAACAGATCACACGCAACCAAATGCACACATCTCATCAATGTAAACAACATAAAGCGGTTTCATACACTATTTTCCCCAGAAAACTGAACTTCATACAGTTTTTAACGTTGGAACACGGGTGCAAAAGTTCGTCTGCTAGTCCCATTTGACGAAAGAACAGCGATACCAAAACATATACAGAACACACAATATCTGCCTTTGCTGCCACAGCAGAATAACAGCATATCTGTGTACTTGATTTTAGTCCAAAATAGGAAAACTGACAAGAAGTGTTAACAGAATGGAATGATTTGCACAGAACTATACAACCGCGCATTTATCGATCGCCTGCGCAGGTTGACTGTTTGAGTGAATAGGATTCGATCAAACTTTCGCAAAAAAACTCCTCTTTTCTTTGAATAACTGAAGAAAGGAGGAATAAAGAGGTTACACACCTCGTCTCAGTGATTATAAAAAATAATGGTCTCAGTTCGCGGTCATGAAAAAGCTCGCTAAAGCTCGCATTTTTCATGATCCGCTAACTTCGACCATTATTTTTAATAATCACTGACACTCGGCGTGTAACCTCTACATAATGACCCAGCAACCAAACAAATAACGACCCAGCAACAGCCTGAATCCTCGATAATGCAATGGGTTGATAAGCTGTTCTGTTTCGGTACTACTTTTTGCGACTGAAAAGTTCCGAACGCTCTAATGTACGAAGTATACATCTCTGGAGCAAACAATACAAACATACCGCATTTAAATTAACAACTACAGGCCTGAACACATGAATCTCCATATATAAAATCCATGAGTTCGGTTGTTTTTTGAATCTAGATCAGACGTTCATCACAAGCAATTTCCCAAGGCAAGTAACTCATACTTTGTCTAGCGACAAGAGCAGTTCCCCTTCTTTTCACTCAGTTTCTTCGACAACAGACTGCAATCCGACGGTCAGTTTTCAACAATATTTCATTTAATAAACAGATCACACGCAACCAAATGCACACATCTCATCAATTTAAACAACATAAAGCGGTTTCATACACTATTTTCCCCAGAAAACTTAACTTCATACAGTTTTTAACGTTGGAACACGGGTGCAAAAGTTCGTCTGCTAGTCCCATTTGACGAAAGAACATTATCCTAACCGATACCAAAACATATACAGAACACACAATATCTGCCTTTGCCGCCACAGCAGAATAACAGCATATCTGTGTACTTGATTTTAGCCCAAAATAGGAAAACTGACAAGAAGTGTTAACAGAATGGAATGATTTGCACGGAACTATACAACCGCGCATTAATCGATCGCCTGCGCAGGTTGACTGGTTGAGAGAATAGGATTCGATCAAACTTTCGCAAAAAAACTCCTCTTTTCTTTGAATAACTGAAGAAAGGAGGAATAAAGAGGTTACACACCTCGTCTCAGTGATTATAAAAAATAATGGTCTCAGTTCGCGGTCATGAAAAAGCTCGCTAAAGCTCGCATTTTTCATGATCCGCTAACTTCGACCATTATTTTTAATAATCACTGAGACTCGGCATGTAACCTCTACATAACTAGCCCTACAATTGTACAGAGGTAAAGAAGCAGAGGGGGGAATAAACATCAACACATGTCCCGGCTGACTTTCCAGTCAGCCAAGCGATTGTGACGGCATTGATCGGAAACTCCGATGTGTAAACGTGATATGTTCAAAGAAAATGGCGTCATATCATGAAGACACTGCATAAAGTAAGCAGCATCGAAGCTAATTTAGTTCTGATCACTTGACACAGTTTATCAGTGTGAATGTTTGTCCCAGTGTTTCAAGGGACACAACTCTAGTTCAGCCCATACAAAGCCTGACACAGATATCCGCACGCTGTCTATTCCGCCCAACAATAAGACTCGTGTATTTGGCAGAATATGAAATAGACTAGGATAAATTCTCGAAAAGAGGCCTAAATAAAAAGAGGTAGGCATTTGTGGGTAATTAATGGCAACAGGTTGATTCTTATGGATTTGGGTGTGCTGAATCCATTTCTGCCTGTTGCCAAAGTCAAAAATGCCTATATTCGTTACTATTCAACGGTTTCCAAGATGGCCGCCATGATATCAAGAGACTACTAATTCTCAAACAAATGCTTATATCTTTGGTGTTTTTAGAGATACAGTGTTAATTTTTGGCTAGTTGGTAGATGACCGATAGACAATGGTTGCCTTGTCAGAGTATTTGACCTTGACCTTAAGCCAAGGTCACATGAGACTTGACAATATTGACTTGTACTGTTTTGTCATGTGTGCATTTTAAGTTGTCTTTTGGCAGTAAACTACTGCGAACTAATCACTAAAAATAAGTGATATTACCCAGTAGGTATTCAGCATTAAAATGAATATACATTGATCATCATTCTGACAAGGTCAAGGTCATTTTGACCCCATATTTCAGATGTGTTTAAACTTGGACGCCATCAAGATTTGCAGTGGCTCATCTGTTGTACACACTGAACATCTGATTCAACAATTACATTTCAGCAGGGGTTCAGATCAATGGTGCACAATCAACTAGGTCAAAGGTCAAGGTCAAAGTCAAAGGTCACTATTTGGACCATTTATTCTCAAAAACGGGGCCTAAAATAGAGATAGGCCATTTGTGAGTAATTATGGTGTGCTCTTCCCATTTCTGCTGTATGACAAAGTGTATATAATTTGCTAGTTTGTCCTGTATCATTAAATATTCAAAATGGCCGCCACAAGCCTGAAAACTCACCCACACACAAAAGCTGACAATTCTTTAAACATAACCACTCTATTTATTATCAACTTTTGTTTCAACATACGTTTCTATCAATCAGGGCCGGACTAGGCGAAGAGGAGGGGGGGGGGGTTGCCAGTGGTGGCCCAGGGGGATGTCCCCCCTGGCGGCAGGGGCGGATCAGTTCATTTTATGGGTGGTTTTTTTCAAAAGTATATTGTGAAGATATGGGTGTGAAGGCGCGAAGCGCCGAGCCGACGGCGCGAAGCGCCTAGTTTGCTAGGGGGGTCCGAGGGCATGCCCCCCCGGAAAATTTTGAAAAAAAGGATGCAAAATGGTGCAATCTGGTGCATTCTGAGGATGATCATTACCAGTTTCAGGCAGCAGATTTTGTCACTGATTAATACCCCAAAAATTGAAACTCAATGTAAAATAAAGAAATGCATACCTCATTCAATATTTTATTTTTTTGGCTGGGGGGGGGGGGGTCCGGAAACCCTAGAACCCCCCCCCCTCCTCGTTGTGGGGGTCAGGGGGCGAAGCCCCCTGAAGCTGATGGGTAGGTCATATTCTGAGATAGGAAAATGGTCGCTCCTTGCATGAAACGGGATATGCATGAAACGGCATAAAATAAGCAATAATAAAAAAAATTAAATAAGTAAGGTACATGTTTAGGCTAGGGGGGGGGTTGCGCAACCCCCATAACCCCCCCGGTAGTCCGGCCCTGTCAATAACGTTGCATAATCAGTACAAATTTCAACAACATTTAAGATGTTATGGTATTTCTGTGGCAATTATAACACAATATACACAAATCTGAAGCATGACAAACGTTAATGTTCCATAATACTCTGTCACGAGAAAAAAACTTCCGAAACATGTTGAGAACAAGCTCAGCAACAGGTAAACATATCAGCTATGTACAGGCATTCAGCAAACAATGTCAAATGTTCACATTTCATATGGTAAGGTCAATGAACATCACACACGTCCAAAGGGTCACGGTCAGTTCACCACTCGTTAAGACACTCCTCGTGCATTTCCCGGCATTTGCACGCTGCTGTGCATGGTAGCTTCGCCTTTCTGCATCTGCACCTTCCACTGCTGCACTGCTTCTGGCAGGTGCAGAAGATGATGTCTAGGCACGCGTCTGGAACAGACGGAAGGGTTTTCAGGACGGGGAGGAAGACGCCATCCTTCAGTTGCCAGCCCATGCTTTCAATCGGCGGCAGGTTCGGCTTCTTCTCATGAGCTCGTTGCCAGACCTCATAATGAGCTCTTTTGATGTGGAAGCTCAGAGCATCACTGGATGGGGGCAGATTTTCTGGGGCGGTGGCTTTCCGGAACATGATGGTTCTGGCACCATCTGCAGTCTCACAGTTTGAGATGTACAGCTTGCAAACGAACTGCTCTGCTTCTTTTGACGTGTCGTCTGTCAGCTGCCCTTTCCCCAAATTTGCCAGCAGCTGGTGATGTTGCTGAAACACATTCCACCCAGATACCTTGCCTTGGCCAGACAGGAAAGATGTGGAATCCGAGCCAGTGATGGCGTGGAATCCTATCAAGTTCTGGAGCTTTGCCTTCTCCATGTCAGGTCTCTTGGCAATATTGTGAACTGGGATGTACTGTCTACGCTTTGCTGTGCCAGTTTTCATCCACACTTTCTTGCACTTCATTTTGTCAAAATGTGCAAGAATCAATACAGCTACATCTGTGTCTTGTGAAGAAACAACCAGGCTGGTTGCATCGCTGTTCACACAATGCAGAACAACACGTGTATCACCCTCTTCGTGACTGGCCTCTAGCGGAGTCGTGTCCACGTCTGGCTTGGATGACTCAACTTGAGTTGGATCACTGAAACCACCGGAAACCACAACAGTTTTGTCATCTGGTGCCTGCAGGATGAGTTGCCGAGACAGAAATTTGGCCAGATCAGCTTTGTTCTCAGGGTGAGACATGAAGTTGTCCCATTTGGCTGGCAGGGGTGTGTCCTTAGACTCTATCAGTTTCCTGATGGGCTGAGCTCCTTTGCTCCGCTTCTTTCTTCTTCCACCTTTGATTGACAGCTGATCATACCGATCAAAGACGATGTCGGTGCGTTTAAAGGCATGTCCTTGGGCAAGGAGAGACTTGACGAATGTGTCAGCAAGATCACCAAATGTAGCTGTACCTTGTGGCATTCCAAGTGCACAAACATGTGCTTGCCCATCAACGACAAGTGTTGCCTTGTCTCCAAGCTCATGTGCTTCAATGCCTGGAGGACAGTTTACACCACTTGTGAGGATTTTAAGCAAGCTTGCTTTTGATCCTGACCTTAAACTGCCATCAGTTTCAGCAAGTGAAGGGGGTACTGGCATCAGCTCATGCTTCATGATCACAGAAAGATCAACACTGCGCCCTGCTTCATAGGCCGTGATCAACCGCTGAAGAATCTTTCTGTCAGCTTTGACCGTCTTTTGTTTCCCACTCTTTGCATCCTTCTGCTTCACCTCGTACAGACTGGCAAATGTCAGAGGCTTGTTCTTCGGCAGAGCATCGCGGAATTTCACTTTCCTCTCTTCACAGGGCACAAGTCTCTCCCGAACAAATGTTTTCACCTGTTCTTGTCTTTTTTCACGTGCTGTCAACAGGTTTTCTTCGATGTTCTTGGTTGTAAGATCCTTCGATGCAATGTTCTGCAGATCTTCAGGCACATCCAGAGAAAAAACCTTGAAGCGTTTAAGGTTGTCAAACAACTTTTCTTCATCAGTTTTGTCTTGTCTTTTTCTGGCCTAGTTGCATTCGTTGTGAATGCTCTTCTCGTCAACCTCTGCTCCAAAGACTGCTCTTGTTTCTCCTGCAATGTGAGATCGGAGATTGAACGAGAGGGCCCAACGGTTCAGAGCAGACGGTGTCTTTGTGATGCCCACAATCCCTCCACATGACTTTCCAATCCCGTTCAGCCATTCTTGACTTTGATCTGGGTCCACCTGGTTGAACTTGCTCTGGCCCCTCTTCACAACAAAGTGCCCAGCTTCAAATTCCTTCACTTCTTCGGGGAGCTGATTTATTTCACTGACGTAGACTGTGCCCCATCGAGCATAGTTGGTATGATCATATCTCATGAAGTAGGGGAGCATTGCCGTGAAAGCTTGAAGATGCAGATTCCAGTCGCCATCTCTACTGGTGCGTGTGAACTGGAGGAGAATTTCTACCATCTTCAGGTACTCCCACCAGAACTGGAAGTTTGGATTGGCCCGCGAAGCAGCAAACGAGTCCACAAGGTCTGTGAAGCGTTTGTTGGCAAGAAGATGTACAAGTGCTGCTGTGTCATCACGAACCATCTCGTCTTCAATCTCTTGTGCGAGCTCATCATCACTGCCGTGGACGTACTGCAGCAACTGTGGTAGGAGTATTCTCCACAAGGCTTGCCAGGTCAACTTATGAGTTCGCATCCCTCTGACATAGGACTTGCCTGCCAGCACCTGTTCAGCTGTTTTCGGGCCAAGGATATTGCTCTCGACCCACAGATCCAGAAGACCAGAGCACTCCATGTGACGCCCGATGGCTTTGAGGAAGTTGAGGGACGTATGGAGACCACCGAGCCTCACTACCAGCAGATTCTGATATTCAGCTTTAGCCCATTTGAGATTTGTGTATATTGTGTTATAATTACCACAGAAATACCATAACATCTTAAATGTTGTTGAAATTTGTACTGATTATGCAACGTTATTGATACAAACGTATGTTGAAACAAAAGTTGATAATAAATAGAGTGGTTATGTTTAAAGAATTGTCAGTTTTTGTGTGTGGGTGAGTTTTCAGGCTTGTGGCGGCCATTTTGAATATTTAATGATACAGGACAAACTAGCAAATATACACTTTGTCATACAGCAGAAATGGGAAGAGCACACCATAATTACTCACAAATGGCCTATCTCTATTTTAGGCCCCGTTTTTGAGAATAAATGGTCCAAATAGTGACCTTTGACTTTGAACTTGACCTTTGACCTTGACCTTTGACCTAGTTGATTGTGCACCATTGATCTGAACCCCTGCTGAAATGTAATTGTTGAATCAGATGTCCAGTGTGTACAACAGATGAGCCACTGCAAATCTTGATGGCGTCCAAGTTTAAACACATCTGAAATATGGGGTCAAAATGACCTTGACCTTGTCAGAATGATGATCAATGTATATTCATTTTAATGCTGAATACCTACTGGGTAATATCACTTATTTTTAGCGATTAGTTCGCAGTAGTTTACTGCCAAAGGACAACTTAAAATGCACACATGACAAAACAGTACAAGTCAATATTGTCAAGTCTCATGTGACCTTGACTTAAGGTCAAGGTCAAATACTCTGACAAGGCAACCATTGTCTATCGGTCATCTACCAACTAGCCAAAAATTAACACTGTATCTCTAAAAACACCAAAGATATTATAAGCATTTGTTTGAGAATTAGTAGTCTCTTGATATCATGGCGGCCATCTTGGAAACCGTTGAATAGTAACGAATATAGGCATTTTTGACTTTGGCAACAGGCAGAAATGGATTCAGCACACCCAAATCTATAAGAAACAACCTGTTGCCATTAATTACCCACAAATGCCCGAGGGTGTTAGATTTTCTGAAATCTGTCCTAGTCTAAAACGCAATTTCGTAATCTCTCCGAAATGTAAAGCTTGTCAAAAAACACCCCTTCCACTCCGCTCTCTTATTTCATTTCTTTTGGTTCCACAATTCTCTGTCTCTCTGTCTCTCTGTCTCTCTCTGTCTCTCTCTGTCTCTCTGTCTCTCTCTGTCTCTCTGTCTCTCTCTCTCTCTCTCTCTCTCTCTTTCTCTCTCTCTCTCTCTCTCTGAATAACCACATATGTATGCTCTTCATGCCTCATCTTCATCATTATCATCATCATCATCATCTTCATCATCCCGTCGCGATATAACCTTGAATGGTTGAAAACGACGTTAAACACCAAATAAAGAAAGAAAGATCGTCATCATCATCATCATCATCGTCATCGTCATCTTTCTTATCACGTGCTGTAGTTTTCCGACCTCCTTTTGTTGGTTAACTTTTTAACTTTTTAATTAATTTTTTTAAATTATATAATTGTGTGTCTATGCGTCCCAAGGACAGATTGTAAGAAAAGGCGTAGCCTTAAATCTTAATTCTTGTTAAATAAAGTTCAATTCAATTCTCTCTCTCTCTCTCTCTCTCTCTCTCTCTCTCTCTCTCTCTCTCTCTCTCTCTCTCTCTCTCTCTCTCTCTCTCTCTCTCTCTCTCTCTCTCGCTCTCTCTCATGTTCTCCTTTACTTCTACCCTCTTTATATTATAAGCTTGCCTGTTCTGCCATTTTCTAGCACCCCTACCTATATGATTGTAGATTGAGAAAATTAGTCATTAAGAATCTCACCTCATCACGATGAAGATGACAATCACAACAGCGATGACCAAGACAACAGCAGCACCAACAACCCCTGCTATAACAGCCACAGAAACACCTGTAACTTCATTTGCTGGAGAATCTACTGTGGGCTGTGTCGTGGTGCTGATACTGCTGATCAATGCAGACTTCGTGCTTGCCTGTCCTGTTGGAAGTATGCTTGGTGTTGGTGGTGCTGATGGCGTCGTTTTTGTTGTTGGAGATGTTGTGGTAAGAGGCTCTAGTGCAACAGAGAAACAATGTACTTTGCAAAAATGTTTTGAGTGGGAGTGGTGAGAAAAGTAGAGTCCTAGTAAAAGCAATATAAGGTAAAAGGGGGGGGGGGGGGTTAGACACCCTAGGATCTAGACGCTGTAGCTTGCCCAGATAAATTGGTAGGCAAAGACGGCTAAGTTACATCTCAAGATTTGGCTTAGACCTACACGTATGCAAGAGAAATAAAGGATCTTAAATTATGCCCTTTGTCAACACACGGACTTGTTTCTTAAAATTTGAGAAAAGTTTCAATGTGCTGACTAGTCGGGTATATTGAACAGGGCAAAGTCCAGATGATCCGAACTCATCTACAGAGGTACTTAACCAAAGCCGACTCTCGTTCATTGCTATGCTGCCAGGGCTTTCTTCGTGTCTTCTTTGGACCATTTTCCATGACTGAAATACCAAATTGTAGAGATACAGCAATTTGCTAACATCAAAACTCACCTGGATTCGCTAACAGCTGTTTTACGTTTATATTGGACATACGCGAGGGGTTAATTGAGTATTGTTGCGTGATTGTTTACAAGTGCAACATGTTAAGGTTTTCAATAGAGAGAAGGTCGCAATTCATTTAAATAAAAGCATAGTATGTGTAGTATAAATTTAAAAGTGTCGGCTATATTAAGCAAGGTGATCAAATTAAACGTAGCCTAATTGCTGAGTACCAATTACCCGACCTCATCCAGATGTGAATTGTAATCCAGAGTCCACAATCTGCACGCGGAATCTTTGATTCTTTCACAAAAATGAGGTGGTTTATGAATCTAAAGAGATTAATATCAATTCGTCAAATGTTAAATGTTTCCTGTTGTACATTTTTAAATGAAATAAAAAGTTAGGCATTCAGCTAAAATATTCTAAAAGTGCTCACCTACAAGCTAGCTAATGTGCCAACTATACAAATGTCTACTTCTATTCTGAAATTTCGTTTTTACCGTTAGTGCAGTTTCTTAAAGCGTAGATTCAGCCCGAAGCTGACTCCACTGCATGTTCTGAGGTGAAGGTTTTGCATTGACGTACACCATAAATAACGGCCACGCATGCTAGCTCACTGTTACATATGTCTTGGCATGCCCTGAGAGACCCAATGCCATTTGTACTTGTAGAACCAAGGGCTGCACCCCTATTCTCAGTAACTTCCCAGGAACATTCATCACCTGAGAAAAGATGAGTACGACGTACGTCAAAGTTGATTTATATGGATAATAGTTAAATAAGCCCTGTCATACCAAACAGCAATAATGTGAAGGCTACATCTGCCCAACTAACACACACACACACACACCCACACACACACACACACACACACACACACACACACACACACACACACACACAACTGATAAATATTGTCAGCGGAGCGTATTATCGCTTAAAATAGCGCGACAACTCAAAATGTCAACACTGTTCAGTATATATGAAAATGAAAAGCAAGCGCCCAACTATACAAATACACATATTTTTTAATGAGAATTTTACTTCCTCTTTCCCCAAAAGGCAAAAGCAAACGGATGAATATAATGCGTTATTTGCGAAGCAGGCCACGTAATCCAAACACACATAATTACGGGTTGGCGTTTCCTTTTTACATTTAGTCAAGTTTTGACTAAATGTTTTAACTTAGAGGGGGGAATCGAGACGAGGGTTGTGGTGTATGTGTGTGTGTGTGTGTGTGTGTGTGTGTGTGTGTGTGTGTGTGTGTGTGTGTCTGTCTGTCTGTGTGTGTGTGTGTAGAGCGATTCAGACCAAACTACTGGACCGATCTTTATGAAATTTGACATGAGAGTTCCTGGGAATGATATCCCCGGACGTTTTTTTTCTTTTTTTCGATAAATACCTTTGATGACGTCATATCCGGCTTCTTGTAAAAGTTGAGGCGGCACTGTCACACCCTCATTTTTCAATCAAATAGATTGAAATTTTGGCCCAGCAATCTTCGACGAAGGCCGGACTTCGGTATCGCATTTCAGCTTGGTGGCTTAAAAATTAATTAATGACTTTGGTCATTAAACATCTGAAAATTGTAAAAAAAAAAAGTTTTTTAGAAAACGATCCAAATTTACGTTTATCTTATTCTTCATCATTTTCTGATTCCAAAAACATATAAACATGTTATATTTGGATTAAAAACAAGCTCTGAAAATTAAAAATATAAAAATTATGATCAAAATTACATTTCCGAAATCGATTTAAAAACAAATTCATCTTATTCCTTGTCGGTTCCTGATTCCAAAAACATATAGATATGATATGTTTGGATTAAAAACACGCTCATAAAGTTAAAACGAAGAGAGGTACAGAAAAGTGTGCTATGCAGCACAGCGAAACCACTACCGCGCTAAACAGGCTCGTCAGTTTCACTCCGTTTTGCACAAGCGGCGGACTACGGTCATTGTGAAAAAATGCAGCGCGTTCAGTTTCATTCTGTGAGTTCCACAGCTTGACTAAATATAGTAATTTCGCCTTATGCGACTTGTTCTTTTCTCTTTTTACATTTAGTCAAGTTTTGACTAAAATTAATGTTTTAACATAGATGGGGAATCGAAACGAGGGTCGTGGTGTATGTGTGTGAGTGTGTGTGTGTGTGTGTGTGTGTGTGTGTGTGTGTGTGTGTGTGTGTGTGTGTGTGTGTGTGTGTGTGTGTGTTCATGTGTGTGTGTGTGTGTTACATTACAAGAATATTCCTATAATCAGTGAATATTGCTTAAAAATAGCTACACCTCACAACACCACATTTGTGGGTATGAAAAGCAAGCACACAAAGCATGTTTCTATTGCAGTATTTTATTTCCCGCTTCTGCTCTGCAAGACCTACGACAACTTCTGACTAGATGCGTTATATATGAAGCACTCAAGCAGGTCACGTAGCACACACACACATACACACACACACACACACACACGCATGCACACACACACACACAGACACACACACACACACACACACACACACACACACACACACACTCAGAAAGTTTATTGTTTAGGCCAACATTACAACCGGTACATATATCAAACATGACAGCCTCTCTCTCTCTCTCTCTCTCTCTCTCTCTCTCTCATGTGTGTATGAGCGTGTGTGTGTGTGTGTGTGTGTGTGTGTGTGTGTGTTTTGTGTGTGCGTGCGGTAAGAGAATGCGAGACAATACAGCATTATTGGTGTCATCTGCCATGATGGTAACACTTTGCATACTTTTATGTACGACTGTGCTACTGCACGAACATTTAGTAATTTACCCTTGTGAGGGTGTGAGCATGGTTTCGTGGCCTTTATCCTCCTGATTGAACTTCATATTACCTTCGTTTTTACTGTGCTGTGGTTCAGGCTGTCACAGCAACTCTTTCACAAAGAGACGAGAATCACATTCTTTGTCTTGCGTGAGACAGAGACTCGATGTGTGCGTGCTCCTTTATTGTGCGCCTTTAATCGGACAAGCTTTAGTGACAGCAGTGTGTTCGGACGGTCAAGCGATTCGCCCTTTTCTATCGGATTGAAAGTGACTTCTGTTTCTAAGCGACAAGTGTGTCAACATTGACTCTTGTGTCAACTGCTTTGTGTCAGACTTGTTAAGAGTCTATTACACTAGTTCTGTAGTTTTAGTTTGGTTCTTTATCATTATAAACGGTAACTGTACCGTTTTATTTTTATTTTCCTGTTTCCTAATTGTGCTTGTCTGCTTTTCGATTTTCTACTTGCTTATTGTTTGTTTTCGCTGTTTACCTAGTTTGTCGTCGGAAACAGTTCCTTGTCTCTTTACTAGTTAATTTACGCTTGACGTTGTGTTTCGTAAAGTGTCATATATCATTTTGGTTCCATCACTGTTTTGTATCTCTTCATTATTTTGTTGTCTTGCTTACTGGATAATTAGCTGATTCAGTATCAATAAGTATATTGTTTAATTAAACAAACAAACAAACAAAAAACGCCCCAAAACGCTACTTGAGCTTAAATATGAGTAGCTCTCCTACTACATGGCCAACAAAACAGGGTCTCCGTGTTGGGCACCTGAACATTAACCATGCTATAAATAAAATCAATGATATTTCTACAATGCTGTTAAATACTGGAACAAGTTTTCACATTTTTGGGATCACAGAATCAAGATTAACACCTCAGATTTCGGATTCTGACGTTGTTATTCCAGGTTACAGTACGTTACGCAGAGACCCTCAGCAAAGTAGAGAAACTGGTATACTTTTGTACATAAGTGAATCAATTAGTTATACACGAATAATACACCTTGAGAACTTCGTGGAATCTGTGTGGATTGAAGTTAAGTTGAGAGGAGCACCTCCACTCCTCATAGGATTTTGTTATAGAAATCCCGCAGAGCGAGCAAACTGGTCAGATAACTTTACACAGATGTTAGATGCAGTTCTGCTCGAGTCAAAGGAAACAATTCTGTTGGGAGACTTTAATGTTGATTTGCTTAAACAAAACAAGCAGTGGGTTGATATGATTAACCTCTATAATCTTAAACAAATAGTCAACACTCCCACTAGAGTCACATCATCCAGCAGTACTCTGATAGATCATATCTATGTTACTGATCACCATAATATTGTCGAATGTTGTGTTCCAGCCAATGGTTGCAGCGATCATTTTCCTGTCTGTTTAACATGGTCAAGAAAGGGTGTCAAAATTCCTAAAGTTGGTCACAAGACAATAAAATACCGCTCTTTTTCTCAATTTAACGAAGACACCTTTCTACATGAACTTTGGAATTCCCCACTATCTGATACTTACAATTTTACGGATCCGGACGAAGCCCTAACACATTGGCTTAGTGCCTTCAATGACATATACGATAAACATGCTCCGTGGAGAATAAAGAGAGTTAGGCACATTGTAAAACCTAAATGGTTTGATAATGATTTACAACATGCCATTGACCATCGCGATTTTTTAAAGTCGGTTGGCAAGGAAGAGGAATACAGAGAACAGAGAAATAAGGTAAATTCACTTAAACGAACAAAAAAGATAAAATATTTTCGTGACCTAGCATCAAGTTCAAAGCAAAACTCAAAGAATATATGGAAGGCAATAAATGAACTTACGAATAAAAAGGCTGCCAGTCATCCGAGTTGTATCAAGGACATATCTCCCGATGCTTTAAACACACATTTTTCCAAAATTGCTGAAAATGTGATTAAAAATGACAAGTCCAAATTAAATGATTTGAAAGTTTTAGAAGAATTTTGCAAATCAAAACAAATTTCATGTCAAGCAAAAATTCCCCTTCTTACAGTACCTGAAGTTTTTCACGCACTTACACACCTCAAGCAAACAGGCACCCGGGGGCTCGATGGGCTTGATGGTAGGATTCTTAAATTGTCAGCCCCCGTAATTTCTGAAACACTTACCTACATTTACAATCTCTGTTTAGACAAAAAATATTTTCCAGTCGCCCTGAAACAGGCTAAAGTCATTCCTCTGTTTAAATCAGGTGACAAAAGAGACCCCTCAAATTATAGGCCAATTTCCATTTTGTCTGTGTTATCAAAACCACTGGAAAAGCATATCAACAAACACATCCTAACACATTTCAATCAAAACAACTTATTCCATCCTAAACAATCAGGATTTAGAGCTAAGCATTCCTGCCACACTGCCTTAATCTCTCTTGTTGATCAGTGGTTGGACAAAATAAACGATAATGAATTCTGTGGTGCCATTTTCGTAGACTTTGCAAAAGCCTTTGACGTAATTGATCACACATTATTGCTTAGAAAATTCGGTTTGTATGGCGTCGGATATGATACTATCAATCTTGTTAGTTCATTCCTCTCTGACAGACAACAGACAGTTCTTACAAACACTAGAGCATCGAGCATGCAAGCTGTAGATTACGGTGTACCACAAGGATCGGTATTAGGACCTCTGCTCTTCTCAATATATGTTAATGACCTCCCCCTTTATATTCAACATTTATGTGAACTTTTTGCAGATGATACCACAATTCACTCCAGTAACAAAAATTTAACTCGCTTATCAGAATCCCTCCAAGGAAGTCTAAACCAGCTGACAGAATGGACTGACCTAAATCACATGTCTCTTAACCCAAAGAAAACCAAATATATGATAATTACAACTAGACAAAAACGACAGAATTTTACCTCAACTGGTCCCGATTTAATGATTGACGGCAATATAGTGGAAAAAAGTCGACCATCACAAAGTTCTAGGTGTCCACATCGATAACAACCTGTCTTGGTCAACTCACATTGAACAACTTAGTAAATTAGTGTCAAAGAAAGTGTACCTCTTATCTAGAATTAAACACTTCCTTAATTGTCAAGCCAGGAAGTTATTTTTCACTGCTCATATTCAGTCTCTTATTGATTACGCATCCACTCTATGGGACTCTGCAAGTGATAATTCCCTAAAGCTACTCAGCAGATTACACAAAAGAGCGCTAAAAGTAGTATTACTCAAACAGACTACTCTCACCGACTCAGACTACATCAACATAGGGGTCCTACCTCTGAAGTCAAGAATGAATTACAACAAAGGAATAATGATGCATAAAATTATGACAAAAAAATGCACCCGAAACCATTTGCTCAAAGTTCTCTTTGAAGAATTCGCACCACTTTATAAAACTAAACACTCCTCTTCCTAGGATAGACCTATTTAAATCAAGTCTTGTTTATTCAGGAAGCAGCCTCTGGAACGCTCTTCCGGACGCCCTGCGGCAATCCACCAACACAGATTCTTTTAGAACCAAATATTCTTTCCATTTAATGAACTCTATGAACAAATAAACTTGATTGGTATGTTTTCTTTGTATACAGTTGTTCATTATCGGAATTATGGTTTATTGTGACAAAATCACGAAGATTTGGCTCTGTAATACATTGTTTTGCTGAGCTAATGTATTGTTGGGTTACTTTCCGTTTATCTTCATTGCTTTACACCCAATTTTGAACACTACCTTATGATCTACAATGCTTCTACATAATGCGCTTCATGTACATAAACTTATATGTTCTACCATTAATGTTTTTATGTAACCTTTTTTCCCTAGTCATAGTTATAGTAAAATAGTTTAGTCCCTCTTTAGGGCGAGGGCCAGATGCAAAAAAGCATATCTATGCTTATTCTTGT